>NW_019227794.1:0-3058 GCF_002742605.1 Olea europaea var. sylvestris | reverse complement strand
ACGAAATTGCCCCCGGCGCGATTTTTGTTCCCGATCAACCTGTCAAATTTTAGCCAATTCCGACACATTCCCGAAAAATGACGAAATTGCCCATGGCGCGATTTTTTTTCCCGATCAACCTGTCAAATTTTGGCCAATTCCGACACAGTCGCGAAAAATGAAGAAATTACCCCCGGCGCGGTTTTTATTCCCGATGAACCTGTCAAATTTTAGCCCATTCCGAAACAGCCGCGAAAAATGACGAAATTGCCGTCGGCGCGATTTTTGTTCCTGATCAACCTGTCAAATTTTAGCCAATTCCGACACATTCGCGAAAAATGACGAAATTGCCCACGGCGCGATTTTTGTTCCCGATCAACGTGTCAAATTTTGGCCAATTCCGACACAGTCGAGAAAAATGACGAAATTGCAACCGGCGCGGCTTTTGTTCCCGATGAACCTGTCAAATTTTAGCCAATTCCGGCAAAATCGCGAAAAATGACGAAATTGCCCCCGACGCGATTTTTGTTTCCGATCAACCTGTCAAATTTTATCCAATTCCGACACAGTCGAGAAAAATGACGAAATTGCCCCTGGAGCGGTTTTTGTTCCCGATCAACCTGTCAAATTGATCCAATTCCGACGCAGTCGCGAAATATGACGTTAGTGCCCCCGACGCGTTTTTTGTTTCCGGTCAACTTGTCAAATTTTAGCTAATTCCGACACTGTCGAGAAAAATGACGAAATTGCCCGCGGCGAGGTCTTTATTTCCGATAAACCGGTCAAATTTTAGCCGATTCCGACACAGTCGCGAAAAATGACGAAATTGTCCCAGGCGCGTTTTTTGTTTCCGATCAGCCTGTCAAATTTTGGCCAATTCCGACACAGTCGCGAAAAATGACGAAATTGCCCCCGCCGTGGTTTTTGTTCCCGATCATTCTGTCAAATTTTAGCCAATTCCGACACAGTCGCGAAAAATGACGAAATTGCCCCGGCGCGGTTTTTGTTTCCGATCAACCTGTCAAATTTTAGCAAATTCCGACTCAGTTGCCAAAAATGACGAAATTGCCCCCGGCGTGATTTTTGTTTCGGATCAACCTGTCAAATTTAAGCCAATATCGACACAGTCGCGAAAAATGACGAAATTACCCCCGGCGCTGTTTTTGTTCCCGGTCAACCAGTCAAATTGTAGCCAATTCCAACACAATCGTGAAAAATGACGAAATTACCCCCGACGCGGTTTTTGTTCCCGATCAAAAAGTCAAATTTTAGCAAATTTCGACACAGTCGCGAAAAATGACGAAATTTCCCCCAGCGCGGTTTTCGTTTCCGATCAACCTGTCAAATTTTGGCCAATTCCGACACAGTCGCGAAAAATGACGAAATTGCCCCCGGCGTGGTTTTTGTTCCCGATCAACTTGTAAAATTTTAGCCAATTCCGAAACAGTCGCGAAAAATGAAGAAGTTGCCCCCCGGCGCGATTTTTGTTCCCGTTCAACCTGTCAAATTTTAGCCAATTCCGACACATTTGCGAAAAATGACGAAATTGCCCCCGGCGCGATTTTTGTTCCCGATCAACCTGTCAAATTTTGACCAATTCCGACACAGTCGCGAAAACTGACGAAATTGCCCCCGGGATGGCTTTTGTTCCCGATCAACCTATCAAATTTTAGCATTTTCCGACCCAGTCGAGAAAAATGACGAAATTGCCCCTGGCGCGATTTTTGTTCCCGATGAACCTGTCAAATTTGAGCCAATTCCGACAAAATTGTGAAAAATGACGAAATTGCCCCCGACGCGATTTTTGTTTCCGATCAACCTGTCAAATTTTATCCAATTTCGACACAGTCGAGAAAAATGACGACATTGCCCCTGGCGCGATTTTTGTTCCCGATCAACCTGTCAAATTGATACAATTCCGACGCAGTCGCGAAAAATGACGTAAGTTCCCCCGACACAGTCGCGAAAAATGACGAAATTTCCCCCAGCGCGGTTTTCGTTTCCGATCAACCTGTCAAATTCTGGCCAATTCCGACACAGTCGCGAAAAATGACGAAATTGCCCCCGGCGTGGTTTTTGTTCCCGATCAAGCTGTCAAATTTTAGCCAATTCCGACACAGTCGCGAAAAATGACGAAATTGACCCCGGCGTGGTTTTTGTTTCCAATCAACCTTTCAAATTTCAGCCAATTCCGACACAGTCGCGAAAAATGACGAAATTACCCCCGACGCGGTTTTTGTTTCCGATCAACCTGTCAAATTTTAGCAAATTCCGACACAGTCGCAAAAAATAACGAAATTGCCCCCGGCGCGTTTTTTGTTCCCGATGAACCTGTCAAATTTTAGCCAATTCCGAAACAGTCGCGAAAAATGACGAAATTGCCCCCGGCGCGGTTTTTGTTCCAGATCAACCTGTTAAATTTTAGCAAATTCCGACACATTCGCGAAAAATGACGAAATTGTCCGTGGCGCGATTTTTGTTCTCGATCAACCTGTCAAATTTTGGCCAATTCCGACACAGTCGCGAAAAATGACGAAATTGCCCCCGGCGCGGTTTTTGTTCCCGATGAACCTGTCAAAATTTAGCCAATTTCGAAACAGTCGCGAAAAATGACGAAATTGCCCCCGGCTCGATTTTTGTTCCCGATCAACCTGTCAAATTTTAGCCAATTCCGACACATTCCCGAAAAATGACGAAATTGCCCACGGCGCGATTTTTTTTCCTGATCAACCTGTCAAATTTTGGCCAATTCCGACACAGTCGCGAAAAATGACGAAATTACCCCCGGCGCAGTTTTTATTCTCGATGAACCTGTCAAATTTTAGCCCATTCCGAAACAGTCGCGAAAAATGACGAAATTGCCGCCGGCGTGGTTTTTGTTCCTGATCAACCTGTCAAATTTTAGCCAATTCCGACACATTCCCGAAAAATGACGAAATTGCCCACGGCGCGATTTTTGTTCCCGATCAACGTGTCAAATTTTGGTCAATTCCGATGCAGTCGCGAAAAATGACGAAATTGCAACCGGCGCGGCTTTTGTTCCCGATGAACCTGTCAAATTTTAGCCAATTCCGGCAAA
>NW_019227793.1:0-4346 GCF_002742605.1 Olea europaea var. sylvestris | reverse complement strand
TTGTCATTTGTCGCGACGGTGTCAGAATGGGTCGAAATTTGGTAGGTTGATTGGAAATTGCCCGCGAAATTGGACTCGGGACATAGACCCGGGACAACGGGATTTTAGCCAAATTCCGTTGTTTGGGCCTCCGAATAATTAATTTCCATATTAATTATTTTAGGTTGAAGAAGTGCTATACAGAAAATTAACAAAGTAAAACCGCACCCGGGGCAATTTTGTCATTTGTCACGACGGCGTCGGAATGAGCCGAAATTTGGTAGGTTCATTGGAAACGGCCCGCGAAATTGGACTCGGGGCACAGACACGGGATCACAGGATTCTACCCAAATTCCATCGTTTCGGCCTCCGAATAATTAATTTCGTTATTAATTATGTTAGGTTGAAGAAGTGATGGACAGAAAATTAACAAAGAAAAACCGCACCAGGGGCAATTTTGTTATTTGTCGCGACGATGTCCGAAAGGGCCGGAATTTGGCAGGATGACTGGTAACAGCCCGCGAAATTGGACTTGAGGTACATACCCGGGATCACGAGTTTTTAGCCAAATTTCGTCGTTTGGGAGTCCGAATAATTAATTTCCATATTAATTATGTCAGGTTGAAAAAGTGTTGGACGAAAAATTAACAAAGCAAAACCGGAAGGTGCAATTATTTCATTTGCCACGACTGTGTCGGAATGGGCCGAAATTTGGCAGGTTGATTGGAAACGGCCGGCGAAATTGGACTCGGCGCACAGACCCAGTACCACGTGATTTTAGCCAAATTCCTTCGTTTGGGCCTCCGAATAATTAATTTTCGTATTATTATGTTAGGTTGAAGAAGTACTGAACAGAAAATTAACAAAGAAAAACTACACCAGGGGCTATTTTGTCATTTGTCGTGACAGAATCGGAATGGGCCGAAATTTGGTAGGTTGCTTGGAAACGGCCCGCGAAATTGGACTTGGGGCACATACACGGGATCACGGGATTCTAGCCAAATTCCATCATTTCAGCCTCCGAATAATTAATTTCCTTATTAATTATGTCAGGTTGAAGAAGTGATGGACAGAAAATTAACAAAACAAGACCGCACCAGGGGTAATTTCGTCATTTGTCGCAACGGTGTCGGAATGGGCCAAAATTTGGAAGGTTGATTGGAAACGGTCCGCGAAATTGGACTCGGGGCATAGACCCGGGATCACGGGATTTTGGCCAAATTTCGCCGTTTGGGCGTCCGAATAATTAATTTTCGTATTAATTATGTCAGGTTGAAGAAGTGTTGGACGAAAAATTAAAAAAGCAAAACTGGACCAGGGGCAATTATGTCATTTGTTGCTACGGTGTCGAAATGGGGCCGAAATTTGGCAGGTTGACTGGAAACGGCCCACGAAATCGGACTCGGTGCACAGACCCGGGATCATAGGATTTTAGCCAAATTCCTTCGTTTGGGCCTCCGAATAATTAATTTCCTAATTAATTATGTCAGGTTGAAGAAGTTCTGGATGGAAAATCAACAAAGAAAAATTGCACCAAGAGCAATTTTGTTATTTGTCGCGACGGTGTCGAAATGCACCGAAATTTGGCAGGTTGATTAGAAACGGCTCGCGAAATCAGACTCGGAGCGTAGACCCGAGATCAAGGGATTTTAGCTAAATTCCTTCGTTTGGGCCTTTGAATAATTAATTTTTGCATTAATTACGTCAAGTCGAAGAAGTGCTAGACGGAAAATTAACAAAGAAAACCCGCACCAGGGGCAATTTCGTCATTTGTCGCGACGGTGTTGGAGTGGGCCAAAATTTGGCAGGTTGATTGGAATCGACCAGCGAAATTGGACTCGGGACACATACTCGGGATCACAGGATTTTAGCCAAATTCTTTCGTTTGGGCCTCCGAATAATTAATTTCCACGTTAATTATGCCAGGTTGAAGAAGTGCTAGATAGAAAATTAACAAAGAAAAATTGCATCAGGGGCAATTTTGTCATTTGTCGAGATGGTGTTGGAGTGGGCCAAAATTTGGCATTTTGATTGGAAATGGCCCACGAAATTGGACTCAGGGCACAGACCCGGGATCACGGGACTATAGCCAAATTCCATCGTTTCGGACTCCGAATAATTAATTTCTGTATTAATTATGTCAGGTTGAAGAAGTGCTGGACAGAAAATTAACAAAGAAAAATCGGACCAGGGGAACCTTTCTCATTTGTCGCGTCAGTGTCAGAATGGGCCGAAATTTAGCAGGTTTATTAGAAACCGCCCGCGAAATCAGACTCGGTGAAAAGCCTCGGGATCACGGGATTTTAGCCAAATTCCTTCGTTTGGGCCTCCGAATAATTAATTTTCATATTAATTATGTCAGGTTGAAGAAGTGTTGGATAGAAAATTAACAAATAAAAACCGCACCAGGGGCAATTTTATCATTTGTCGCGATGGTGTCGGAATGGGCCGAAATTTGGCAGGTTGACTGGAAACGGCCCGCGAAATTGGACCCGGGGTACAGACCCAGCATCACGGGATTTTAGCCAAATTTCTTCGTTAGGGCCTACGAATAATTAATTTCTGTATTAATTAGGTTAGGTTGAAGAAGCGTTGGACAGAAAATTAACATAGAAAAATCGTACCAAGGGCAATTTTGTCATTTGTCACGACGGTGCCGAAATGGGCCGAAATTTGGCAGGTTGATTGAGAACGGCCCGCGAAATTGGACTCAGCGCATAGACCAGGGATCACGGAATTTTAGCCAAATTTCTTCGTTCGGGCCTCCGAATAATTAATTTTCGTATTAATTATGTCAGGTTGAAGAAGTGTACGATAGAAAATTAACAAATAAAAACCGCAGCAGGAGCAATTTTGTCATTTGTCGCGACAGTGTCTGAATGGGCCGAAACTTGGCAGGATGATTGGAAACGGCCCGCAAAATGGGACTCGGGGCACAAACCCGGGATCATGGGATTTTAGCCAAATTCCTTCGTTTGGGCCTCCGAATAATTAATTTCCACGTTAATTATGCCAGGTTGAAGAAGTGCTAGATAGAAAGTTAACAAAGAAAAATTGCAGCAGGGGCAATTTTGTCATTTGTCGAGACGGTGTTGGAATGGTCCGAAATTTGGCAGGTTGATTGGAAATGGCCCACGAAATTGGACTCGGGGCACAGACCCGGGATCACGGGACTTTAGCTAAATTCCTTCGTTTCGGACTTCGAATAATTAATTTCCGTACTAATTATGTCAGGTTGAAGAAGTGCCGGACAGAAAATTAACAAAGAAAAATCGGACCAGGGGCAACTTTCTCATTTGTCACGTCAGTGTCGGAATGGGTCGAAATTTGGAAGGTTTATTGGAAACGGCCCACGGAATTAGACTCGGGGAAAAGCCTCGGGATCATGGGATTTTAGCCAAATTCCTTTGTTTGGGCCTCCGAATAATTAATTTTCGTGTTAATTATGTTAGGTTGAAGAAGTGTTGGACAGAAAATTAACATATAAAAATCGCACCAGGGGCAATTTTGTCATTTGTCGCGATGGTGTTTGAATGGGCTGAAATTTGGCAGATTGACTAGAAACGGCCAGCGAAATTGGACCCGGGGTAGAGACCCAGGATCATGGGATTTTAGCCAAATTCTTCGTTAGGGCCTACGAATAATTAATTTCCGTATTAATTAGGTTAGGTTGAAGAAGCGCTGGACAGAAAATTAACGTAGAAAAACCGTACCAAAGGCAATTTAGTCATTTGTCACGACGGTGCTGGAATGCGTCGAAATGTGGCAGGTTGATTGAGAATGGCCCGGAAATTGGACTCGGCGCACGGACCAGGGATCACGGGATTTTAGCCAAGTTTCTTCGTTCGGGCCTCCGAATAATTAATTTTCGTATTAATTATGTCAGGTTGAAGAAGTGTACGACAGAAAATTAACAAATAAAAACTGCAGCAGGAGCAATTTTGTCATTTGTCGCGACGGTGTCTGAATGGGTCGAAACTTGGCAGGTTGATTGGAAACGGCCCTCATAATCTGACTCGGGGCACACACCCGGGATCATGGGATTTTAGCCAAATTCCTTCGTTTGGGTCTCCGAATAATTAATTTCCACGTTAATTATGCCAGGTTGAAGAAGTGCTAGATAGAAAATTAACGAAGAAAAATTGCACCGGGGGCAATTTTGTCATTTGTCGAGACGGTGTTGGAATGGGCCGAAATTTGGCAGGTTGATTGGAAATGGCCCACGAAATTGGACTCGGGGCACAGACCCGGGATCACGGGACTTTAGCGAAATTCCTTCGTTTTGGACTCCGAATAATTAATTTCCGTATTAATTATGTCAAGTTGAAGAAGTGTCGGACAGAAAATTAACAAAGAAAAATCGGACC
>NW_019227792.1:0-4346 GCF_002742605.1 Olea europaea var. sylvestris | reverse complement strand
CACAGTCGAGAAAAATGACGAAATTTCCGCCGGCGCGATTTTTATTTCCAATCAAACTGCCAAATTTCAGCCAATTCCAACACGTTCGAGAAAAATGACGAAATTGCCCCTGACGCGATTTTTGTTTCCGATCAACCAGTCGAATTTTAGCCGATTCCGACACAGTCGCGAAAAATGACGAAATTGCCCACGGTGCGATTTTTATGTCAGATGAAGCTGCCATATTTCAGCCAATTCCGACAGAGCCGAGAAAAATGACGAAATTGCCCTCGGCGCGACTTTTGTTCCCGATCAACCTGTTGAATTTGAGCCCATTCCGACACGGCCGAGAAAAATGACAAAATTGCCGCCGGTGCGATTTTTCTTTCCGATCAAACTGCCAAATTTCAGCCAATTCCGACACAGTCGAGAAAAATGACGAAATTGCCCCCGGCTCGATTTTTGTTTCCGATGAAACTGTCAAATTTGAGCCCATTCAGACACAGTCGAGAAAAATGAAGAAATTGCCCACGGCGCGATTTTTATTTCAAATCAAACTGCCAAATTTCTGCCAATTCCGACACAGTCGAGAAAAATGACGAAATTGCCCCCGACGCGATTTTTGTTTCCTATCAACCAGTCGAATTTTAGCCAATTCCGACAGTCACGAAAAATGACGAAATTGCCCACGGTGCGATTTTTATTTCAGATCAAACTGCCATATTTCAGCCAATTCCGACACAGTCGAGAAAAATGACGAAATTGCCCTCGGCGCGATTTTTGTTCCCGATCAACCTGTCGAATTTGAGCCCATTCCGACACGTTCGAGAAAAATGACGAAATTGCCGCCGGTGCGATTTTTCTTTCCGATCAAACTGCCAAATTTCAGCCAATTCCAACACAGTCGAGAAAAATGACGAAATTGCCCCCAGCTCGATTTTTGTTTCCGATCAAACTGTCAAATTTGAGCCCATTCAGACACAGTCGAGAAAAATGACGAAATTGCCCACGGCGCGATTTTTATTTCAGATCAAACTGCCAAATTTCAGCCAATTCCGACACAGTCGAGAAAAATGACGAAATTGCCTCCGGCGCGGTTTTTGTTTCCGATCAACAAGTCAAATTTTAGCCAATTCCGACACAGTCACGAAAAATGACGAATTTACACCTGGCGCGATTTTTGTTCCGGATAAACCTTTCAAATTTGTGCCCATTCCAACACAGTCAAGAAAAATGGCGAAATTGCCGTCGGCGCGGATTTTAATTTCCGATCAAACTGCCAAATTTCAGCCAATTCCGACACAGTCGAGAAAAATGACGAAATTTCCCCCGGCTTGATTTTTGTTCCCGATAAACTTGTCAAATTTGAGCCCATTCCGACACAGTCGAGAAAAATGACGAAATTTCTGCCGGCGCGATTTTTATTTAAGATCAAACTGCAAAATTTCAGTCAATTCCGACACAGTCGAGAAAAAGGAAGAAATTTTTGTTTCCGATCAACAAGTCAAATTTTAGCCAATTTCGACACAGTCACAAAAAAGGGCGAATTTACACCCGACGCGATTTTTGTTCCGGATAAACCTTTCAAATTTGTGCCCATTCCAACACAGTCAAGAAAAATGGCGAAATTGCCGTCGGCGCGGTTTTTAATTTCCGATCAAACTGCCAAATTTCAGTCAATTCCGATGCAGTCGAGAAAAATGACGAAATTTCCGCCGGCGCGATTTTTATTTCCGATCAAACCGCCAAATTTCAGTCAATTCCGATGCAGTCGAGAAAAATGACGAAATTTCCGCCGGGGCGATTTTTATTTCCGATCAAACTGCCAAATTTCAGCCAATTCCAACACAGTCGAGGAAAATTACGAAACTGCCCCCGACGCGGTTTTTTTCCGATCAACCTGTCGAATTTAAGCCATTTCCGACACAGTCGCGAAAAATGACGAAATTGCCTCCGGTGCGATTTTTATTTCAGATCAAACTGCCATATTTCGGCCAATTCCGACACAGTCGAGAAAAATGACGAAATTGCCCCCGGCACGATTTTTGTTTCCGATCAACCTGTCGAATTTGAGCCCATTCCGACACGGTCGAGAAAAATGACGAAATTGCCGACGGCACGATTTTTCTTTTTCGATCAAACTGCCAAATTTCAGCCAATTCCGACACAGTCGAGAAAAATGACGAAATTGCCCCTGGCTCGATTTTTGTTTTCGATCAAACTGTCAAATTTGAGCCCATTCAGACACAGCCGAGAAAAATGACGAAATTGCCCACGGCGCGATTTTTATTTCAGTTCAAACTGTCAAATTTCAGCCAATTTCGACACAGTCGAAAAAAATGACGAAATTGCCCCCGGCGCGATTTTTGTTTCCGATCAACAAGTCAAATTTTAGCCAATTCCGACACAGTCACGAAAAATGACGAATTTACACCCGGCGCGTTTTTTGTTCCGGATAAACCTTTCAAATTTGTGCCCATTCCAACACAGTCAAGAAAATTGGTGAAATTGCCATCGGCGCGATTTTTAATTTCCGATCAAACTGCCAAATTTCAGCCAATTCCGACACAGTCGAGAAAAATGACGAAATTGCCCCCGGCGCGATTTTTGTTCCCGATAAACCTGTCAAATTTGAGTCCATTCCGACAAAGTCGAGAAAAATGATGAAATTTTCGCCGGCGCGATTTTTATTTCAGATCAAACTGTCAAATTTCAGCCAATTCCGACACAGTCGAGAAAAATGACGAAATTACCCCCGGCGCGATTTTTGTTTCCGTTCAACAAGTCAAGTTTTAGCCAATTCCGACACATTCACGAAAAATGACGAATTTACACCCGGCGCGATTTTTGTTCCGGATAAACCTGTCAAATTTGTGCCCATTCCAACACAGTCAAGAAAAATGGCGAAATTGCCGTCAGCGCGGTTTTTAATTTCCGATCAAACTGCCAAATTTCAGCCAATTCCGACACAGTCGAGAAAAATGACGAAATTGCCCCCGGCGCGATTTTTGTTTCCGTTCAACAAGTCAAGTTTTAGCCAATTCCGACACATTCACGAAAAATGACGAATTTACACCCGGCGCGATTTTTGTTCCGGATAAACCTGTCAAATTTGTGCCCATTCCAACACAGTCAAGAAAAATGGCGAAATTGCCGTCAGCGCGGTTTTTAATTTCCGATCAAACTGCCAAATTTCAGCCAATTCCAACACAGTCGAGAAAAATGACGAAATTGCCCCCGACACGATTTTTGTTTCCGATTAACCAGTCGAATTTTAGACAATTCCGACACAGTCGCGAAAAATGACGAAATTGCCCCACGTGCCTTTTTTATTTCAGATCAAACTGCCATATTTCAGCCAATTTCAACACAGTCGAGAAAAATGACGAAATTAACCTCGGCGCGATTTTTGTTCCCGATCAACCTGTCGAATTTGAGCCCATTCCGACACGGCCGAGAAAAATGACTAAATTGCCGCCGGCGCGATTTTTCTTTCCGATCAAACTACCAAATTTCAGCCAATTTCGACACAGTCGAGAAAAATGACGAAATTGCCCCCCGCTCGATTTTGTTTCCGATCAAACTGTCAAATTTGAGCCCATTCAAACACAGTCGAGAAAAATGACGAAATTGCCCACGGCGCGATTTTTATTTCAGATCAAACTGCCAAATTTCAACCAATTCCGACACAGTCGAGAAAAATGACAAAATTGCCCCCGGCGCGGTTTTTGTTTCCGATCAACAAATCAAATTTTAGCCAATTCTGACACAGTAACGGAAAATGACGAATTTACACCCGGCGCGATTTTTGTTCCGGATAAACCTTTCAAATTTGTGCCCATTCCAACACAGTCAAGAAAAATGGCAAAATTACCGTCGACGCGGTTTTTAATTTCCGATCAAACTGCCACATTTCAGCCAATTCCGACACAGTCGGGAAAAATGACGAAATTGCCCCCGGCGCTGTTTTTGTTCCCGATAAACCTGTCAAATTTGAGCCCATTCCGACACAGTCGAGAAAAATGACGAAATTTCCGCCGGCGCGATTTTTATTTTAGATCAAACTGCCAAATTTCAGCCAATTCTGACACAGTCGAGAAAAATGACGAAATTGCCTCCGGCGCGGTTTTTGTTTCCGATCAACAAGTCAAATTTTAGCCAATTCCGACACAGTCACGAAAAATGACGAATTTACACCTAGCGCGATTTTTGTTCCGGATAAACCTTTCAAATTTGTGCCAATTCCAACACAGTCAAGAAAAATGGCGAAATTACCGTCGGCGAGGATTTTAATTTCCGATCAAACTGCCAAATTTCAGCCAATTCCGACACAGTCGAGAAAAATGACGAAATTGCCCCCGGCGCGA
>NW_019227791.1:0-4346 GCF_002742605.1 Olea europaea var. sylvestris | reverse complement strand
ACTGGTTGATCGGAAACAAAAATCGGGCCGGGGGCAATTTCGTCATTTTTCTCGACTGTGTCGGAATGGGCTCAAATTTGACAATTTGATCGGAAACAAAAATCGCGCTTGGGGCAATTTCGTCATTTTTCTTTACGATGTCAGAATGGACTCAAATTTGACAGGTTGATCGGAAACAAAAATCGCGCCGGGGGCAATTTCGTCATTTTTCGCGACCGTATCGGAATGGGCTCAAATTTGACAGGTTGATCGGGAACAAAAATCGCGCCGGGCGTAATTTCGTCATTTTTCGCGATTGTGTCGGAATGGGCTCAAATTTGATTGGTTGATCGGGAACAAAAATCGCGCTGGGTGTAATTTCGTCATTTTTCGCGACTGTGTCGGAATTGGCTAAAATTTGACTGGTTGATCGGAAACAAAAATCGCGCCGGGGGCAATTTCGTCATTTTTCGCGACAGTGTCGGAATTGGCTGAAATTTGGCAGTTTGATCTGAAATAAACATCGCGCCGGGAGCAATTTGGTCATTTTTCTCGACTGTGTCGGAATGGGCTCAAATTTGACAGGTTGATAGGAAACAAAAACCGCGCCGGGGCAATTTCGTCATTTTTCACGACAGTGTCGGAATTGGCTAAAACTTGACTGGTTGATCGGAAACAAAAATCGCGCCGCGGGCAATTTCTTCATTTTTCTCGACTGTGTCGGAATTGGCTGATTTCGGCAGTTTGATCGGAAACAATAATCGCGCCGGGGGCAATTTCGTCATTTTTCGAGACTGTGTCGAAATTGGCTGAAATTTGCCAGGTTGATCGGAAACAAAAATAGCGCCGGGGCAATTTCGTCATTTTTCGTGACTATGTCGGAATTGGCTGAAATTTAACTGGTTGATCGAAAAAAAATCGCACCGGCGGCAATTTCGTCCATTTTCTCGACTGTGTCGGAATTGGCTGAAATTTGGGTGTTTGATCGGAAATAAAAATCGCGCCGTCGGCAATTTCGTCATTTTTCTCGACTGTGTCGGAATGGGCTCAAATTTGACAGGTTTATCGGGAACAATAACCGCGCCGGGTGTAATTTCGTCATTTTCTACGACTGTGTCGGAATGGGCTCAAATCTGACAGGTTGATCGGAAACAAAAATCGCGCAGCTGGCAATTTCGTCATTTTTCGCGACTGTGTCGGAATGGGCTGAAATTTGACCGGTTGATCGGGAACAAAAATCGCGCCTGGTGTAATTTCATCTTTTTCCGCGACTGTGTCGGAATTGGCTAACATTTGACTGGTTGATCGGAAACAAAAATCGGGCCAGGGGCAATTTCGTCATTTTTCTCGACTTTGTCGGAATGGGCTCAAATTTGACTGGTTGATTTGAAAAAAAACGCGCCGGGGGCAATTTCGTCAATTTTTTCTCGACTGTGTCGGAATTGGCTGAAATTTGGGTGTTTGATCGGAAATAAAAATCGCGCCGGCGGCAATATCCTCATTTTTCTCGACTGTGTCGGAATTGGCTGAAATTTGACAGTTTGATTGTAAATAAAAATCGCGCCGACGGCAATTTCGTCATTTTTCTCGACTGTGTCGGAATAGGCTCAAATTTGACAGGTTTATTGGGAACAAAAACCGCGCCGGATGTAATTTCGTCATTTTTCGCGACTGTGTCGGAATTGTCTAAAATTTGACTTGTTGATAGGAAACAAAAACCGCGCCGGGGGCAATTTCGTCATTTTCTCGACTGTGTCAGAATGGGCTCAAATTTGACAGGTTGATCGGAAACAAAAATTGCGCCGGGTGCAATTTCGTTATTTTTCGCGACTGTATCAGAATGGGCTAAAGTTTGATAAGTTGATCGGAAACAAAAATCGCGCAGCTAGCAATTTCGTCATTTTTCGCGACTGTGTCGGAATGGGCTCAAATTTGACTGGTTGATCGGGAACAAAAATCGTGCCGGGTGTAATTTCATCATTTTCCGCGACTGTGTCGGAATTGGCTAAAATTTGACTGGTTGATCGGAAACAAAAACCGCGCCGGGGGCAATTTCGTCATTTTTCTCGACTGTGTCGGAATTGGCTCAAATTTGACAGGTTGATAGGAAACAAAAACCGCGCCGGGGCAATTTCGTCATTTTTCTCGACTGTGTCGGAATGGGCCCAAATTGGACAGGTTTATTGGGAACAAAAACCGTGCCGGATGTAATTTCGTCATTTTTCTCGACTGTGTCGGAATTGGCTGAAATTTGGCAGTTTGATCTGAAATAAAAATCGCGCCGGTGGCAATTTCGTCATTTTTCTCGATTGTGTCGGAATAGGCTCAAATTTGACAGGTTGATCGGAAACAAAAATCGCGCCTGGGGCAATTTCGTCATTTTTCGCGACGATGTCGGAATGGACTGAAATTTGACAGGTTGATCAGAAACAAAAATCGCGCATGGTGTAATTTCGTCATTTTTCGCAACTGTTTCGGAATTGGCTAAAATTTGACTTGTAGATAGGAAACAAAAATCGTGCCGGGGGCAATTTCGTCATTTTTCTCGACTGTGTCAGAATGGGCTGAAATTTGGCAGTTTGATCGGAAACAAAAACAGCGCCGGGGCAATTTCGTCTTTTTTCGCGACTGTGTCGGAATTGGCTAAAATTTAACTGGTTGATTTAAAAAAAACGCGCCGGGGGCAATTTCGTCAATTTTCTCGACTGTGTCGGAATTGGCTGAAATTTGGGTGTTTGATCGGAAATAAAAATCGCGCCGGCGGCAATATCGTCATTTTTCTCGACTGTGTCGGAATTTGCTGAAATTTGGCAGTTTGATCGTAAATAAAAATCGCGCCTACGGCAATTTCGTCATTTTTCTCGACTGTGTCGGAATGGGCTCAAATTTGACAGGTTTATCTGGAACAAAAACCGCGCCTGATGTAATTTCGTCATTTTTCGCGACTGTGTCGGAATGGGCTAAAATTTGACTGGTTGATCGGGAACAAAAACCTCGCCGGGTGTAATTTCCTCATTTTCCGCGACTGTGTCGGAATTGGCTAAAATTTGACTGGTTGATCGGAAACAAAAACCGCGCTGGGGACAATTTCGTCATTTTTCTCGACTGTGTCGGAATGGGCTCAAATTTGACAGGTTGATAGGAAACAAAAATCGCGCCGAGGCAATTTCGTCATTTTTCTCGACTGCGTCGGAATGCGCTCAAATTTGACAGGTTTATCGGGAACAAAAACCGTGCCGGATGTAATTTCGTCATTTTTCTCGACTGTGTCGGAATTGGCTGAAATTTGGCAGTTTGATCTGAAATAAAAATCGCGCCGGGGGCAATTTCGTCATTTTTCTCGACTGTGTCGGAATGGGTTCAAATTTGACAGGTTGTTCGGAAACAAAAATCGCGCCTGGGGGAATTTCGTCATTTTTCGCGATGATGTCGGAATAGGCTGAAATTTGACAGATTGAGCGGAAACAAAAATCGTGCCGGATGTAATTTCGTCATTTTTCGCGACTGTTTCGGAATTGGCTAAAAGTTGAATGGTTGATCGGAAACAAAAATCGCGCCGGGGGCAATTTCGTCATTTTTCTCGACTGTGTCGAAATTGGCTGAAATTTGGCAGTTTGATCGGAAATAAAAATCGCGCCGGGACAATTTCGTCATTTTTCTCGACAGTGTCGAAATGGTATCAAATTTGACAGGTTGATCGGAAACAAAATTTGCCCAGGCGGCAATATCGTCATTTTTCGCGACAGTGTCGGAATTGGCTGAAATTTGGCAGTTTGATCGTAAATAAAAATCGCGCTGACGGCAATTTCGTCATTTTTCTCGACTGTGTTGGAATGGGCTCAAATTTGACAGGTTGATCGGAAACGAAAATCGCGCCTGGGGCAATTTCGTCATTTTTCGCGACGATGTCGGAATGGGCTGAAATTTGACAGTTGACCGGAAAAAAAAATCGCCCCGGGGGCAACTTCGTCATTTTTCGCGACTGTGTCGGAATGGGCTCAAATTTGACAGGTTGATCGGGAACAAAAATCGCTCCGGGTGTAATTTTGTCATTTTTCGCGACTGTGTCGGAATTGGCTAAAATTTAACTGGTTGATCGGAAAAAAAACCGCGCCGGGGACAATTTCGTCAATTTTCTCGACTGTGTCGGAATTGGCTGAAATTTGGGTGTTTGATCGGAAATAAAAATCACGCCGGCAGCAATTTCGTCATTTTTCACGACTGTGTCGGAATTGGCTCAAATTTGACAGATTTATCGGGAACAAAAATCGGGCCGGGTGTAACTTCGTCATTTTTCGCGACTGTGTCGGAATTGGCTAAAATTTGACTTGTTGATAGGAAACAAAAACCGCGCCGGGGGTAATTTC
>NW_019227790.1:165450-248278 GCF_002742605.1 Olea europaea var. sylvestris | reverse complement strand
GAGACGTGAAGTGAATATGGCAAAATTCAATAATTATTATTAATTCTGCCATATTGGGGGGTAATTGTTGACACATAAAAAGTTAGCCCAAGTCGAACAGCCCAAGGAGTAAAGCACAATTGGAGAATCCCCAAAACGGATGGCCCAAAGAATGAAGTCCAACCGAAAAAGTCAAGGTGAAGGCCCAAACAAGGGGCCCAAGAATGCGGTAACGCCATCGCCCAAGTTTGCAAGTCGCTCAGAATCTGAACGAATGGGTGTCATACGGTCGCCCAGAGCTGTTATTCTACTCTCGCCCAAACCTTCAAGTCGCCCAAGGTGTCAACAAACATAACGCATCGTAGTTATCAAGGAATGCAGTTATCAAGGCAGTTGTTAAAGTAGCCTTATCACGTTCCACAACTCAAGGAATTCAATCGAAGGCAGTTGAACGATGAAAGATAATGGCAGCAGTTAAAAGGCGGTTTCATGACAAAATGGCCACTACAAAGAAAGTGGGTAGTTATAGGACGATCAAGCAGTTTTCAGAGTAGTTAATCACAAAGAGATCATCTATGAGGTATAAAAGGGAGAAAGGACGTAGAAGCAAAGGACCGAATCCAAAACTCTCGAACAGAGAATATGTAATTTTCATTTCTTTAGCTTTTAGACTTAAACACTTTCCTTTCTGTAACTCGTGTGCTTGCGCCCCTGGAGGCACGTTGGTTTTCGTTTCCAATTGTAAAGTTCATCGCCAATAAAAGAACACCCCTTTTTGGGACTTTGTGTCAAGAGGTTTCGTCCCTTACACAATCGTCTGATCCTCTTTAATTGTTAGCGAGTTAACCCACGCGAAACACAACTATTATATAGAAAAGTATTATATAAATATATGATATATGACCATGACGTGCAATAAATAAATGTTGTAAAAAACAATACACACGGCCAAGTGAACTAGAGAGTAGGGAGAAACCTATTCCAATCCAATGAAACTTGATTGTTCCTCAAAATTTGTTACAGTTTCATAAATGGAGATAAACTAGTCACTACCACTAAATTGAAGCACAAAACCTTATCGAACACAAGAAAGTAAATTCGGCAAGTGGGGAATTCTACTTGGTTGAATGAAACATCTCAGGCATATCTTAAAATATAAATATCGAAATTGAAAAATGAAAAAGAAATCATAAGTACAACATTCAGATTGTGATATTGTTTGGCCAAAATTTCAGCATCACTTTGCTTTTATCTCCTTCACATTCATTTTTTTGGTAGATCGACTCTTATCTTCACCATTGCTTGGTTTTTGTCCCTTGCGCTTACGGTGTTCCACTTTTTCATAGGGATTAACATCCTGAAATCGGATAGGTTTGATGCTTACACCAGCTCTCTTTACCACCTGTCGACAAGTAGCCAAAACGTGAGCTATACATGCTAAAATGAAACTTAGAGCATGCCAGGTTAAAGCTTGAAAAGTAAGGAAAGTTTGTCTACAAACATATCCTTTGATTAACCTAATTTTAAGTGAAAGAGTTATTTCCGACCAATGATAAGTATTTATTTTTCAACTTTGTTTCAATTAAAAACCACTCATGGTGGCATATTATATTAAGAACAATTAATAAAAGTGAAAATTTATAAGCGAACTATTTAAGCATTTGAAAAGAAGAAATATGTCATTGTGATGCAACTGAAAGCTTTTTTTATATTCAACACTGATAGATGCAAGTGACCATAGGAGAATGAATGCAATAAGATTTAGAGAAGAAAACTTAGAAAAGAAAAGAAGACAAATGTTCTAAAAGTGAACCTCAGGACGAATAAGAGCTCCAACTGTTGTGACAGGATTAAATTCAGGTCCAATTGGGATGCGAATACTCTATTCAAAAACTTCCTTCAATGTGTAGGGATAAGTTAGAGTCTTTGTATGCAGTTTTTCAGCCTAAAAGAACGAAATAAATCCATGTAAAGCAAAACACGAACTACGATACATATGAAAAGTGTACAAATGCATGATTTCCTTGAATAAACTGTGGAACATATATAATAAGCATGACTCGAGAATGCAAGCCCTCACACCATTCTCATGGAGAAGCCACTAAAGCCTACTCATCTACTCGAGTAAGAGCACTGACCAAGAAGGATAATCCTATCAATTCACTACAACATAGATTACTTTTTACGGTGTGCATTGTGTGCCGTAAAAAATTTCTTTATGGCGTACAGGCACATGCCGTAAATGCTTGCATCTTTTTACAGCTTGCAATGCACGCCATAAATAAAAGGAAGCACGTCGTTAATGAATTTTTAAAGGCATGTAAGTACCATACGATTAATTAAGATAAAGTATTTTATCCATCTTTTTCCTAGAACATTCCATTAATTGATTTGATTCTCCATAAGCATGAAATCATAGGCAGCTAGTTTAACATTTGACTGGTATGGAACAAGGATATTTTCTTTTTCGTCCGGCAATTCCAAATGAAGGACTCCACCAATTAAGTTTGGGTGCACCTAATATTTCCATGTTTTTTTTCTTTCTTTCTATTTTTTTTTTTTTTTTGACAATTTTGAAGGAAGATGGTTCTTCACAGCCCAAAAATTGATCAGATCAGCCGCCACTTTATTCCCTTTAGCTAACCAAACAGCCCTTCCAGTATTATAATCAAACTCGTCTAGCATGAAAAGGGCACACGAAACATAGTAATTGCACTAGTTTTTCTCTAGTATATATCACCGTTTATGCTAGTTAAGTTTTCCTCGTGACTGTTGTCTTTTATATCACATAATGATGTATTGTTCAACTAGAAATTTTTTATTATTTTTTTTTTTTATGTCAACAGGTTCACACAAGCATCTAATAATTTAATGAGATATAACTTGCCTTGGGTAAGGAAGAAGATATCGAGGAACAAGCACGTTAGGAGACAGTTCACCTGAGAAATATATGTTGCATTTGAGATAAAATGGTCGAAAATCAAGGTAAGGAGAAATATAAATATCACTATTATTGATTGAGTAGCTAGACCAAGGACATTGTCCAGAAGTCAATATACTATTGATTTTTGTTGGGTTTTGATACCCAATAAATCTGGACGATAATTTAAAATAGTTGTCGGATAATTTATTGACACCATGGATTTGGCTCGACTCGAATACGACCAACACTTTTGGAAGGCCCAAGTTGGAGTTGGATTGGTGGTTTGATTAGTATGTGATTTTGGATTATTGTTGGTCCAATAACTTAGCCCATTGAGAGAGATATACATTTGACCCATTTCAATGAACAAATTAAGTCCAAACCTAATAACCTAATCTATGAATTATGCTTCTCCTTCTTGTAGCCGGTTGTGGTGGTGTATGTGTAGACGAGAGAAAAACATATTGAGGGGCCATTTCTTGGTTGAGTGATCCCCATTGGTACCTCTTTGTTTTCCCTTGCCTTTGTGGCTTGCAAATCACCATCACTATCATCCTTTGTGGATGTAAATCTTGTGGCAACCAAGTGTGGAGGTTTTGGGTTGAGTCAAGGTTAAGTGGTGTTCGTTTGGTTGTTTCTGGGCCTGGAATTAAGATTTCTTGAGGGATTTTTGAGACAAATTTTCATATTAAATATGCATTGAGAAAGTGAAAACTAATAGTGCCCCCCCTCTCTCTCTGATGACACTTTATACCAGAGTACTTTAAAACCTATCAGTGACACATAAATATTAGCTACTTATTTCTTGAAATAGACTCCTGACTTTGACTTAATTATATTATTTACAAATTCATGCTGCTGGTTCTACACTTGAGTCATTGTCATCGTCGTCATCATCACCACCTTTATTTCTCCCATAGACGTGGAGAAAAATTGTAGACGTGAATTCATTGCAAATCAACTCATAGTAACCAATAAGCTTCTCAAAACAATAAATCACCATTTTGAAAAAATCCAAAACACCTTACATATACATGGCATATATAACTCGATCTAAAGAATGAACGAGTCCAAGGATATGTTAGGGTTAGAGTAGCACTCTTCCTCCATTTATAGCTTGAAAATCAATGGCATTGCCCATTTGACAGAGCTTTAATTCGAAAGCATTCTTGATTTTGAGAATCACTTTTTCACAATTATATACTGTGATGGTTGTTCAAAACCATGCGACCGCATGGCAACCAACCGAGGCCATTTGGCCTTGGTTCTAACTAACCATGCGACCGCATGGATTTACACCATGCGGTCGCATGGTATAAGTCCAGTGACCGTTGTAGTCGATTTGGGTGGTTTTTTAATAGCATTTCACTTAATTTTGGTACCACTTCGTGAAGCTATATTGCATGGCTATAAATAGGTGGTTTTTGATCATAAAAAAACAATAAGAAAACACTTATAAATTATATGTTCATAAGATCAAACAAGAAGAGAAGAGAGAAATAAACTATCTTCTTCCATATTCCTTTTCCATTGTGTTCTTGAGTTCTTAGAGAATCAAACAAGTGCTTAGTGTTTGAATCTTTACAAGGCTTGATCAATCCTTCAAATCTTTTGCCGAATGACCCTTTAAGCACCATAATCTTCTCAAGCAGGGGGCAAAATTTGTTTGAGAACAACGATCTCATATCGTGTTTGAGCCTTCCTACATTTGTTTTATATTCTTCATCTTCCAATTTTCTTTCAATCCACATTTGTACTTCGTTCTCTAATCCATTGGTGGAGAAACTATTTCTAACAATCTCAAACGAATTTTGTTGTTGCTATGGAGAACGAAAATACAATGGCTACCATAAAACTTATGACTCAAGACTTGGTGCGGTTGGATCAGTTCGATGACACAAATTTCACGCGTTAGCAGGACAAATTGAAGTTTCGTCTTAGTGCATTGAAGATCTTCTACATCTTAGATCCTGAGTTGACGCCTCTACCGAGACCCACAAATGGAGAAATCGAAGCAGTTAGGGCTAAAAGACAAAAAAGGCAAGAAGATGAATTAATTTGCCGCGGTCATATTTTGAATGCGCTATCAGATCGTCTATATGATTTATACACAAATACTACGTCGACAACGGATATTTGGAATGCTTTGGAGAGTAAGTATAAAGTGGAAGAAGAAGGTACTAAGAAAATTTTAATTTCAAAGTACTTTGATTTTAAATTTTTAGATAACATTCCCATTCTTCCCAAGTACATGAGTTGCAAGTTATTGTCAACAAATTAAATAGCAGTAAAGATTGAAATTCCGGAGACCTTTCAAGTAGGGGCTATAATTACTAAACTCCTGGGGGCTTGGAAAGGATATCGGAAGAAAATAATGCATAGTTCCGAAGATTATTCTTTGAAACAATTACAAAAACATCTTCAGATTGAAGAAGAATCCAGATTGCGTGATAGAAGTGAAAACTCTTCGGATGGAACTTCTAAAGCCAATGCCATTGAGAAATCTGAACTGCCTACAAAATCCAACAAAAGGAAGTCTTCAAGGAACTTTAACAAGTCCAAGAAGAAGACCAAAGAAGGATGCTTTATGTGTGGTAAATGTGGACACTATGCAAAGGATTGTAGACATCGGAAAAAAAACACTCCGAAGGTAAAATAAACTCCATTCAAGAAGAAAAGATTGTGGCCACCGTAAGCCAAATAAATGCAATCAACGGAAAGGTTCCCGGGTGATGGTATGATACTTGTGCTACAGTACATGTATCATATGATAAATCTTTCCTATCAAGAAGTAGCTGGAGGTCAAGAGATTCAAATGGGCAACGAAGTTCGGGTAATTGGCAAGGGAAATGTTGATATTATCTTCACTTCCGAGAAAACCGTTACCCTTACTAATATACTACATGTTCCAGAAATGAATAAGAACTTGGTTAGTGGAAATCTCTTAGGAAAATCGAGTATCAAATGTGTGTGAATCCGGAACACTTATATTATCCCTCAAAGGGAATTTTGTTGGAAAATGCTATTCTTGTAATGGAATGGTCAAATTATGTACCGTTGACAATGAAATAAATAAATCTAATTATGCTTATGTTGTTGAATTATTTTCATTATGGCATGCTAGATTAGGACATATTGGTAAAAGCACTATAAAACATATGAAAAAGTGTGATTTGATTTCATATGATGAAAATAATGTTTATAAATGCAAAACATGTGGAGAATAAAAAATGATAACCTCTAGTATTTTGGAATTAATTGATTCGGATATATGTGAATTAAATGGCATGTTAACTAGAGGAGGAAATAGATATTTCATTACTTTCATTGATGATTTTTCTAGATATACATATGTGCATTTAATGAAACATAAACATGAAGCTTTCAACATGTTTAAGATTTATAAAAATGAAGTTGAAAACCATCTAGGAAAGAAAATAAAAAATTTAAGAAGTGATAGAGGTGGTGAATACTTTTCTAGTGATTTTAATTTTTTTTGTGAACTACATGGTATAATTTACCAATGTTCCGCACCTAGGACACCTGAACAAAATGGTTTGGCTGAAAGAAAGAATAGAACCTTGGTAGAAATGATTAATTCCATGCTTATATATGCTAAATTGCCATTTAATTTATCGGGTGAAACTTTACTAAGTGCATGTAGGATACTTAATAGGATTCCTTCTAAACATACAAATGTTTCTCCTTATGAATTGTGGAAAGGAAGAAAACCAAACATTGGATACTTCAAAATGTGGAGGTGTCTTGCTTACTCAAAAACACGAATCGTAATAGGACCAAATTAGGACCAAGAGGCATTAAATGTGCCTTCGTTGGATATGCTGACCATAGCAAATCTTATAGATTGTTAAACTTGGAGACCAATGTAATTATCGAATCAAGTGATGTAGAGTTCTTTGAAGATTCGTTATCTTCGGATAATGAATTGAGGGAAAATCATGAAAATATCCCTAGCTCAAGTGGAACACGTGATGAAATGTCTTCTAAAGATGTTGATGAGTCTATTGAACTACGAAGAAGCAAGAGAGCTCGAGTTGAGAAGTCTTTGGGACCGAATGAAATTGATTCTCAACTTATCTCCTTTTACTTATTAGAAGGAAATGAATTGAATGTTGTTAGAACAATTCTTTTTGTTCTACAAATGGAAACCGACCCTAAAACTTATAAAGAAGCTATGACTTCTCATGCTAGCATCCTTTGGAAAGATGCAATTAAAGATGAATGGATTCGATATTGTCTAATAAAACTTGGAAACTTGTCGATCTACCATTAGGATCCAAACCTATTGGATGCAAATGGGTATTTAGGAGGAAATATAATGTTAATGGTTATCTAAATACTTTCAAGACTAGATTAGTAGTTAAAGGATATCGACAGAAGGAAGGAATCGACTATTTTGACACTTATGCACCGGTAGCTAGAATAACATCGATTAAGATATTATTTGCATTGACTTCAATATATGACTTGCATGTTCATCAAATAGATGTTAAGGTGACATTCTTAAATGGGGATCTTGATGAAGAGGTCTATATGGAGGAACTCGAAGGGTTCGCTCTACCTGGAAATGAACATAAGGTATGCAAGTTAGTAAAATCTTTATATGGTTTGAAGCAAGCACCAAAGAAATGACATGAGCAGTTTGACTTAGCTATAACATCATTCAGGTTTAAACATAATAGCGTAGATAGATGTTTATATTCTAAAGTGTATGATGATTATGTGACATTTATATGTTTATACGTTGACGACATGTTGATTATGAGCATGGATGGTATAGAAGAAACAAAGAGGTTTCTATCTTCCACGTTCAAAATGAAGGATCTTGGTCAAGTGAATACCATTTTAGGTATCAAAGTCATAAAGACTAGTGAGGTTTATCACCTAAATCAATCACATTATATTGAGAATGTGATAAACAAGTTCAAACACTTGAACGTAAAAGAATATAGTACCCCGGTTGATTAAAGTACAAATTTGTAAAGAATGATGGAAGGGTGATTGCTCAATTGGAATATGCTAGTGCAATCGGAAGTCTTATGTATGCAGTTCAATGCACAAGACCAGACATAGCCTATACCATAAGTAAACTTAGCAGGTTTACTAGCAATCCAATTAATAATCATTGGAAGGCCATAGGAAGAATTCTTGGATATTTAAAGAAAACCAAGAACCTGGGCATGTAATATACTAAATTCCCGACGGTATTAGAAGGATTTACCGAAGCTATTTGGATATCTAGCGTGGGTGAGAGTAAATCCACTATGGGTTGGGTGTTCACTCTTGGAGGAGGTGCTGTTTCTTGGAAATAAAAGAAACAAACATGTATAACACACTCAACTATGGAATCAGAATTCGTAGCCCTATCGGATACCGAGAAAGAAGTTGAGAGGCTTAAGGATCTCTTTTATGAGATACCTTTGGAATCAATGAATATTTCTTCAATACCTATCATGTGTGATAGTCCAGCCACATTAGCAAAAGCATACAACGAGGTCTACAACGAAAAGTCTAAACGCATGAGTCTTAGACATGACTATATAAGGAAATTAATCAAGGATGGAATAATTTCCTTAAATTATGTAAGGTCAATTGAAAATTTGGCGAATCCTTTGACTAAACCTCTAAATAGAGATTTAGTAGCATCTACTTCGAGTAGGATAAGGTTGAAACTCCTTAACTAAAAAGGTTCACACAGCAACCCTAACTGTCATTACTTAAAAGGTAATTTACGGGTTCAAAGGGTAAAAACAAGTTATTCGATATGTGGATAGTTGCAGCATAATTAAATTTCGCAATAATCCTATCCTAATTAAAATAATGCTGATTGTTACTGAAATAAGGAATGACCTTTAAGCTCATAATGAAATTCAGTGCTAAAACACAAGTACCTCTAAAAGTAACAAAGGTACTGGAAGAACTTCACCTAAACAATCTTCAAGGTGGTGCCGCCTTAATAGAGAGTTGGAGTTTCTCTCTTAAAAGATTGTTGAAAAGGATAAGTGCAATGCCATAAAAGCGTTAAGCGAGTTATGAGGAACTTGAGAACACGTGGTACTTGTGTGTTTTCTTACCGGTATTGTCATATGGAATAACTAGTTCAAAGCTACACGCTACCTTTGATTCCGACTATACTTTGTTTGAATTACACTATAGTTAGATTCAAATCGAAAGATATCTAATCCTTATGCATGAGTATCGTATAATTCGAATATGGAACATTGTTGTTTTTTAAACAAGTGGGGGATTGTGATGGTTGTTCAAAACCATGCGACCGCATGGCTTTGGCAACCAACCGAGGCCAAATAGCCTTGGTTCTAACTAACCATGCGATCACATGGTATAAGTCCAGTGATCATTGGAGTCAGTTTGGGTGGTTTTTTGGCATCCTTTCACTTAATTTTGGCACCACTTCGTGAAGCTATGTTGCATGGCTATAAATAGGTGATTTTTGATCATCAAAAAACAATAAGAAAACACTTATAAATTATATGTTCATAAGATCAAACAAGAAGAGAAGAGAGAAATAAACTATCTTCTTCCATATTCCTTTTCCATTGTGTTCTTAGAGAATCAAACAGGTGCTTAGTGTTTGAATCTCTACAAGACTTGATCAATCCTTCAAACGTTTTGTCGGATGACACTTTGAGCACCATAATCTTCTCAATTGGGGGTAAAATTCGTTTGAGGACAACGATCTAATATCGTGTTTGAGCCTTCCTACATTTGTCTTATATTCTTCATCTTCCAATTTTCTTTCAATCCACATTTGTACTTCGTTCTCTAACCCCTTGGTGGAGAAACTATTTCTAACATATACTAAGTTTAATCTTCACTTTCGATAAAATACATCACATTTAGTGGTTTTTTGAAAACAAAAAGAATCACTTTTTATTTGCTCATGATGGTGTATATCTGATATGTAAGGTTAATATCCATACATTTATTGCTGAATGCGAGAAGGGACCAATACATGAGTTAAACTCATGGCAAGGTGATGCCCTGCACGTCCCGCTTGTGGTCAGCAACAATTGTTGCACACGCCCAGGCTGAAATTCGTGTGTAGATATATTTCCAGCTCAAAAGTAGTCAAAAGAAGTCAAATAGTTTCAACTATATATTTGAGGCTATGGATTTTGTTCAAAAGGAAATTAATTCAATGGAAATAAATTTTTATATTAATAGGTTGTGTGACAAGAGCTTAGAGTAACACCAAGTTACACGATAAAAATTAAATCCAATATGATTCTATGGTAATAGAAGTAATTGCTTGGTATACAGCTTCACCAGATGAACATAAGAATGGTGCTTTTTTTGGACCTGTACGACATGGGATTCGTTAACCTTAAAACTAATTTTAACTTTCCACGATACTTAAAAGATGACGAGGTTTAAATTTTGTTAATGAAATGATTGACTTACTTTTTTTTAGTAATTCATTATTAGTTATTTCTAAAATTCAACATCATTAATGATGACTAATAATATGTCATACAAAAGCGCATGGCATGACATAATTTGCTTTACACCTTTAAGGTGAATCAATGGAGTGAAGTGCACGTAATTCAATTAGGTCTTTTTTTTTTTTTTTTTTTGATACTCAGGTGTCCCCAGCTTCGCCAGACTAGATCCTAGACCCCTAGCCACTGGCCCCTCAGTGATTGACGGAGGTAAACCGTAGGTTGTGCCTTTGTTGATCACAGGTTCCCACCCGATCTAAATTCTTGGCCTCAAGAGAACTTTCCTCTATAGTGATTGATCCACCAATAAATTGCCCCTTTATTGGATCACAGGTTCCCACCAGGAATCGAACTCTCCACGCTGAGGTTGCGAGCGCGCCAATTAGATCATTTTTTTTGTCGTCAATGGTGATGGTGATTACTCAAACTGGTGCACACATCAGTTTCTAAGGTCTTTTTTTCTTTTTTCTTTCTTTCTTTTTTTTTTTTTTTTAATGAAGTTTTGAATCCTTCAAGTACCAAAATAATGTACAATATCTTTAGTATCTGCAATTGGAAGGCACGACTACTCACTATAATGCAATAATAGCTGAATCGTTACAAGTGTATGGCATATGCATTAATTAATTAAAGATTTGTTTATTCAATTCAGAGCCCCCAAAAATTGCTGTTTGTTTATAATTTTCCCTTTCCCATGCATTGATTTTTTTTAAAATTAATATTAGAGTGTAAAATGGTGATCACATGGAGATTGGGGTGCAAGTTCCAAAGATTGCTGTATGGAAGGTATAAACGCTAAGGGGGTGGCTTAACTTTTTGACAAAGTTGGGTCATTAATAATTGAAGCTTCTTTTAATGTTTTTATTTATTTATTTATTTTTATTTTTTACTTTTTAATGACATATATATTATTAAGTAAATTTTACATGTAAGAAATTAATTTGCCTAGAATTTTCTTTAACATGATCTATTATTGTTACAAAGAATTTGGCTCATAGTATAAATACGTTCTTAAACAAATTTGATCCTCAGATTTGGTATACAGTGTGGCCTAACTCAAATTATATTTTTAAAAAGGTAGGTAGAAATCCACAATGAGTGTGATTGCGGGAGTCCAGCCCAACACTCCCATTTTGACACATTAGGAAAAATAGCGATGATTTAGTGAATAAATGATAAAAAGAAGATATGTTGTGGATCTTGAAATTATTTAAAATAATATTAGTTATTGAGTTATGTGATTTAATTGAGCAAGTATAACCCCAACCTCTAGGTTGTAGCAGGTGGGGTACTTATGCTTTCATTGCACTCAAGCAATCAAATTCTTGTTAGAACCCAATTTTAATTAATACATTAAAAGAAGAAAGAACAGATAAAAAATAATAAGAGAAAAGCAAGAATACAAAAATGAATATCTGTGCAAAGTTAAGGACTACTTGCTGTAAATTTAAAGTTGGAACTTGAGAGCTTTGAGGAGCTTGATAATTACTTGACTTTACTATTTGAATAATTCTCCTTGAACAAGACATTTGACAAGGATTGATGATAGGTGCTGTGTGGCTTTTTTTTTTTTTTTTTTTTTTTTTTTTTTTTTTTTTTTTTTTGGTTAACTGTCCAATGAAAAAATGACATGTGTCCCTTGATTAAAAATTCTATTATTGAACCTATTCATGTAGTAGGTTGTTACTATTTAATAAAACTATTTTAATATTTATACAAACTAGAATCTATAGAAGAAAACTTATGGACTTTAGTTTTGTCACTTGTCAACTTCGAATCGAGATGGGACTCAGCATCACCAACAGACTTCGTTGCACACATTGAAGACACAAAATCAAAGCCTTTCCAAACAAAAGACGTGGAGGTCATGATCGTAGGCGCTCCGATGCTCAAGTAAGTGAAATGAGTTATAAAGTACATTGGGTGTAGGAGTGACACGGAAAGAGAATCTTGTTACACTGATACCAATCCTTATGTGTTTGTTGTCGCAGCCTTTTGTGTACTCAAATATGCACTCTCATAATGGATTTGTTATAAATGTGTTGAGTTGGTATTTTGAGCGATCCTTTACTAAGTAATTGGAAATTGACTAAGTAATTGGAAATTGCACTTGCTGTTTACAGGTGCAACGACTGAGTAGTTGAGCTTTTAAAAATGGTCGCCGGTGAAGTGAAGACAGTGAAAAGGCCGGTAGAAAAAAGAAAGATGGGGATGATGAAGTTTTAGTGGGACTTGGGCCTTTTTTGGGAATCTGGGCCCTTTTTTTTTTTCTATTCTACTTGTTGAATGGGAAAAAATCAAATTTCAGGTATTATGTTTACTCCAATTCAAAAATCAGGTATGTATTTAATTAATTAAAAATATTTATTAAATAAAGATAATTAAGTCACAGTTACATGATTAATGGTGGTCACAGGTTTATTTATTGGTCACATATCGTCAAATTAATTGGTCACAGATTATTTCGTGGTCACAAATAAAAAATTTTGTAGGTCACATATTATTTCGAGGTCACAGATCATTCAAATTACTGGTCCATTTTATCTATGGATCACATAAGTCACAGTTTATTGGTCATAAATTATTTTGAGTCACAGACACCCCCACCCATCACCATCATCGCTATCGCAACAACCACCACTACCATCATCAACAATACAACAATAGTTGGGCACCATCGCCACCAACACTCCCGCCACTTACGACCACCCTTGCCAGCACCACCACCACCATCGCCATCGCCATCGCCATCGGCCACCACCACTGTCAACACCTCCACTTGCATTGCCAAGAAAATCATCGCTATTACCTCTATCTTCACAACTGACAAAAGCACCTAAAACCCTCAACACCACCAAAACATCCCCAAACTATTGCCTAATTCAATAAAATCCATCCAACTGCTAGATCCACCACCACTACAAAACCCCAACTACACAAATACCATCACCATTTACCACACAAGCACCATCACCACTACATCGGTGTTTACTGGTGAAAAGAAAATATTACAGAAATTTGGCAGATCCAGTTGACTAATTCAACAAATCGAATTACAGAAATTCTCTTCTCGCAAATCCAGATGAGTAATTTGGCAGATCAAATTATAGAAATTCGCTTCTCATCGCTGCACTGTAGTGGTGGTCTCCGACAGTAGGCGGCGATCTCCAAGAGTGAAGCATTGACAGTTTAGGTTCTTCTCCCCTATGTTCTTTATCCTCTTCTTCACAAATTGGTAGATCAAATTATAGAAATCCTCTTCTCATTGCCACGCTGCGGTGGCGGCGATCTTCGATAATGGGCAGCGGTCCCCTGGAGTGGGCAGCGCCACTTGAGGAGTGGGTTAAGTGGGGAGAGTGGGAAGGAAGAAATGGAGATAGAATTTGAATTTTAGGGTTTGTAATTGGATTGGGTTGAGATATGATTTATATATTTTATATTGATATTATTAATATTAATAGTTAAATCAATACCAGAATAGTGAATGAAAAATTTGTAAAATTTGTACACCTTATTTTTGCATTGTGATCTTGAAACGTCTGAGAGCCCGAATTCGAAAGTTGAAACCTTGAGTTCCTCGAGTCCCGACCCCGACTCAGCAGTTCTCGATGTTTTCTCTTCCACAGACACATGTTGCCTCACTGATGCTTGACTGTAATTTTTTACATTCATCTTCTTAAATTTGTTTTTACATTTATGTTTTGTTTAATTTTTTGAATGTGGAACTTATGATTTTTTTACTATTACGTAATTTAGTTTCGATTTTCTTAAATATGTGTTTTAGATTAAGTAATGTTCAGAAATGAATTTTTATAATGTTTTTTGAATTTTTTGCATTCATCCTTTTATTTTATTTTTTATTTTTTTATGTATAGTGTTTTATAGCTTAAGAAAAAAAGATTCTCAATAAAGTTGTCACTCTCCTCACGGATGATAGTGTTTCAAATTAACTATTGTTCAGTTTCTGAATTTGAATTTTGGTCTTGTAATCTTGGAATTTTATACAATTCTATGCTGGGGCTATTGCATTTTTGGTGGGTAATTTAAATGTTAGCTCATTGTAAGATTTCAATTAAAATTCTTTTGTGCGGCCATCATGCATTCATGTACCATTTTAATTGATGTAAATGAAATAAACGAATTTTATTTGTTTTGATATATGATAAATTGGTGTTGAAAATCGAAAGTTGAAACTTGATGATAGTTTAAAATGAAGTTTAGTTTACATTTAATCTGTGATTTACATTTCATATATATTATTTTGGGTTGTATTGAATTATATTTATATGTATATGATTTTTACGTTTTAGTGTATTTATATATAGATTGAAGAGTTTTTAATATTATTTAATTAAATTAATAAACAACCTCGTTATTATGGTCTTTGAATGTCGATTATTAACAGTTAACGGCCACCCTAACTAACATCCAATCCTCGACCTGTCACTGAATACAAGGATTTTGTGTTATGATATTAATGATTCCACATTCTAGATAATAAATGTGTCGGCTGTATGTATGAACAAATCCCATTTTCGTCCATGCTTGCCAGATGAGCTATTTAATTAAAAAGCATAAGGTGAACGCTAATAGTTCCCTCAAAATATGGAGATGAAGTATGTAGCATGTCACGTGGCTCGGTTAGCAAAAGCGGGAGAATCTTAGCTCGGTTATCAAATAAATAAATAAATAAATAAATTCTAGCCAAGCCCTTTTCAAGTAAAGTAAGTTTAAGCGGAATATTCTCAAAGAATAAACGATGAATGCCAAACGAGCCCTTGGCATGATCTCATAGTTCCTACGGGATAGAGATGATGGGCTGATCCATGGATTTTTCTTCCTTTACCACATTTCGCTCAAAGGGTTAGTGAGTAATATGGTATCAAGCTGTTTGCAGGGCTATGTACTGTGCAGTGTTTGCAATATTTCATTTCATTATAATGAGTGGTTGGCTTTATCATTGAGTAGCAGAAACTATAGTGAAAATCTAGCAAAGCACTTGTATAGCTCTTTGTTTCTTTATCACATCTACTTACAACATGTACGTGCATCCTTAACAAAAGGCTTACCTTTTACGAGAACATGTCCTTTGCAAACAAAATTTTGTGGCAAGAAACATAATTGTCGCCATAAATTTTTCGCCAAAAAAATATTTTGGCACGTTGCTTCTATCAGTTTTTGTGGTGATAATCTTTATTATTTGTCACATCTTTTAACATATTATGATACCTTTTGATGTTGGTTTAAATTTTTTTTTGGTACTTATTTTTCATCGCAATCTTTACAAAAACGCTAAAAACAATATTCATTGATTGTTGCCAAACAAGTGTAGACAAGCAGAGAATATTGTGAACTAAAATAAAAGAAATGCAAAGAATTTGCAAAAATCTAAAAGCAACGTGTATTTGAGGTCATTTGTAGCACATTGTCGTATCTTTCTACTTTACGACTACATCAGAGCTCACAACATATGGGTTAACATAGTGAAAGACCTACGACATCCTTTTTTTACATGATGCAAAAAGCAGTTTTTTTTTTTTTTTATAGATTTTTTAGCGACAAATATTTATTGTAGCAAAAAGTAGATCTTATTGTATCAAAAATACTTTGTTGCAAAAAATAATAGTTTGTTGCCATAAGTTTCCCACCAAAAAAGATTTTGGCACCTTGCTTTCATCATGTTTTTTGCTACATTTTTTATTATTTGTTGCACATTTTGATATATTACGACAACTTTTGCGTTGTCTTATATTATTTGGCATCAAAACTTTTGTACAAATTTTAATAAGGGGTCGTGCTAAAACTCTTATTGTGACAACCTTTTGCATGTCGCAAAATATCTCGTTGCTAAATGACAATTTTGTTGTAGTGTAGGTTGATGAATCAATCAAGTGGGAGTTAACTATAAGGGATGAATGTACTTGTTGTTGTCCAATCAGATATGACAAATTGGCATAGTTATAAGAGGAAAGAAGGCTTTGCAAAACAAATGAGTTTACTGGTTAAAAAATGAAAAATTGATGGCAATAACCAATATAAAGCAAGTTTGATTGTATAGGGATTTTAATAGGAAGAAGGCATCGACTACATCGAGATTTTCTTTCATATGGTGAAATTAGCGACAATTATGTAGTGCTTGGACTAGTGATAAAAGATGCCTTAGACCTAGAACAAATGGACGTAAATACAACATATTTTCATGATGGTTTAAAAGAAGAAATTTACATGATGCAGCCAAAATGTTTTGGGAAACGAAAAAATGATGTGCATGCTTCAAGATAATTTGAATGGTCTTAAGTAAGCTTCAAGATAGCCATATAAGAAGTTTGATGATTTTATGGATATTAATGACCTTATACGGTGCTAGTCAAATCATTTTTGTTATCTAAAGAACCTTGGCGACTCCTATATTACCTTGCTACTATATGTTGATGACATGTTGATTGCATGTGCTTGCAAACTCGAAAAGACAAGTTGAAAAAGAGTATCTAAGGAGTATGGAATGAAGGATTTGGGTGTTGGAAAATGTTTTTGAATGAGAATTATATGGGATAGTAATATTGCAAAATTGACATAGAAAGAGTATTTGAACGAAGTGCTAGCATGTTCATGATGGATGATAAAAAAAACCAGTGGATACCCTTTGACCAGTTACTTCAAGCTATTTAGTAAGCAGTCACCTTCTTTGTAAGGTAGAAACAGGACTACATGGTTAAGATATCTTATGCTTCTGCTATGATAGTCTTATGTATGTCATGGTGTGTAAGAGATCGAACATAGCAAATACGATGGGAGTTGTGTAGATATATGAGAAATTTAGGGAAACAACATTTGGAGGCAATAAAGTAGATTCTCATATACTTGATCAGTGTTACTGACTCAATTTTTGGTTTCAAAAAATCAAGCTTGGGATTACAGGGCTACATAGATGTTGGCATGGCGCGGAAGATAGATGGCAAAGTGCTACAAGATATGTATACACTTAAGGTGGTACAATAATTAGTTAACTATCTAAGCTATAGAACTACTGAGGCCAAGTACATATGTTGTTGTAACTGAAGCTAGCGAACAAATTATATGGTTGTAGTCTTTATTAAAAGAATTGGGTCACAAGTATGACAGTTCGTGTTGCATTGTGACAGTTAGAGTGTTATTCACTTAACAAAGAATTCTGCTTTATTATGCAAGGATGAAGTATATACAGGTTAATTATCACTTTATCATATCAAGTTAGGAGGATGAAATCTTGATACTCAAGAAGATTCAATGGCGCTAGAATTCATCTGACATGTTGACAAAGATTATTCCAATCGATTTTCTCTTCCATCATAATAAATAGCTGCATGGTGGATGAGGACGTAGTCTCGCATTGAGACGAACTTTTATAAATTTTGTGTTTTCTTGTATGTCATTTACTTTCTAAGATTATATTAATCTCGATGTTATAGAATTAAGATTTCTAATTCCAAAACAATTTGATGTTCCAATGAGAGGTACGACCTTAGTCCAATAACACTCATAGGAATGGTTAAGGATTTTTGGAATTGGGGTGGATATGGTAAAGTGATTAAAATATTTATTTATTTATTTTGATATTACTTTTTAAGCCCCTGCTTGTTGCCCATTAAAAAGAGAAAAAAAGAGTTTTGAAATAATGAGTTTTTTGAAAAATGTGTGGTTCAAAAGTGAGAAAAATTCTGAGTTTACATGAAAAAATTTTGTTGTGAGAATGTATAGTAAAGAATAAGTCTTCGGAAAAAAAAAAGTGCTTTTAGAGAATAATAAACAAATAAGAGCTAAATATGTTTAAACTTAAAACATATAAACAAAATAACAATAAATCAAGAGTGAGAAGGAGTATTTTGCCGTTGCTCCACTCCAAAGAAGCTGTTATGAGCTTCCAAATGCATCAGCATAAAAACATGTTCTCTTTATTTTTAAATAAAAAGAACTGTTTCTAAAAGAGTCTGTATGGTCATGCACATTGTGACAAAATTTAGATAGGCTATATGTTGTGACATTTGTCTTAGTCTCGTTCCTTCCCTATTCTATTTTAGAATTAATTTGTAAGTACATATTTTTTAACAAAATGGTACAGAAAAATAGTTGTCTTCCTATGGTTTGCTGTCGTCAAAAACTGTTTTTGACAACAGCCAATTACAAGAAGATAACTGTCTTTCTGTACCAATTCGACAGAAAAAATCTGCACATATAGCATTGTTAATGCTTGTCCGTTTTCACTTGTAGTGTTCTCGTTGCCAATCATTTTCTTATGAATTTTTGTCGTCCAATCGACATTCTTCCACAGAGGCATACCCCATCCCCCTACGTCTTGATTGGAGCAATTTTTTTATTCTTTATTTCGTCTTTTGTTTACTCTTTATTCATTTCTTTATTTTGACCAATAATAATTATCTTTTCAACTTTTTTTTAAATTGTCAGGCGAATAGTAAAAGCATAGACGGTAGACCGTGTATGCAAACCAAAGCTGGGATAACACAAAGAAGTTGTCCAACAAAAATAAATTGCTAAAACCTTACAAATATGTCAAATGTAAAGTTGAAAGAAAGCATAGATTGAGCATGCTTAACTCTCACCCTCATCCTATGTCAAAGTAGAGGTTAAGCCTCGGAAAATAAAATTCAGATTTTAATTTAAGTCAAATTCAACAAATAATTGTAAACACACCTTTCATGGGACTCAACTTTTTAACCACATGTTTTATCAACTTTTATAAAAACGTACTAAAAATATTATTTTAATTCTCATCAAAGAGGGGCAATATAAAAGTAATATGATAAATAGGGATGGCAACTGCTTCTTTTCCAACATCAAATCACTGGGATGTGTTAAGGATTATAGGATAGAAAAAGTCATACAGTGACAATTTCAATATTGTTCTTAGTACTAATGGAATTTTTCCAGCTGTACAGGCCTATTTCACAGGGCTGTACATGCCCACTCACATGCCTGGGTGGATGGGTAGGGTAGGGTGATTATTTTTTTAAAAAAAAATTCACCCACTCCCCATGTATTGTGAGTGGCCTGTACAGCCATTAGAATCCAAAATGAATTTTGTTTCCTCATTCAATACATTATCTAAATCCAAAATGAATTTTGTTTCCTCATTCAATACATTATCTTTTTCTGAAAACATATAAACAATAACATAGTTTGAATTCTTCTTCTTCACATTTCAATGTCTTGAAATTAAGAACATGAATATGATAATCCAAAGAATATCTAATTTGACTGAATAAAAAATTTAGGCCCTGTTCTCCTTATGTTTCAGTTTTGTGTTTTGAGTTTTGAATTCATTTTGAGTTTTTTGCTTTGAGTATCCATTTTGAGAATATTAAAAACGCATTCTTTTTGTTATTTTAGAAAACTATTTCTCAAAACACGAAACTCAAAAACGCGTTCACTTCAAACCCTAACTTCAACTCTTATCTCTCAATATCGCCACCACTATCAACCATCAACTCCATGCCACCTATGGAGGGTCAAACCACCACTTTCCGGCCACCATAGCCACCGGATCATAGTACCAACTTGAAGCCCGCAATGTTGTCTACAAACCCCACCCAACAGTTTAACCCTAATTTCGACTAGTATGGCCGAAAATTCTACTCAAAATCAGCCAGTCGACCAACAAAATCAACCACCGCACCACCACGACACAACATCAACCTAAATCAACCCCACTGCCACCACCAAGGAGGGGAGAAACACAGAAAATGAAGAAGAAATGGGAGAAACGCAGAATCCAAAATCTACAAAAATCAACACCCAAATCAACACCACCATCGCCACAATCAAACATACCACCATCAAATCAACCAAAATCAACATGCGAACTTCGCCTCCCACCAAACTGTAGTTGTCGTCGAAGAGAGAGGAGATGGAGATAGGCAAACGAATCTGTCGCAACGCTATTGTTCACAGCAGCGTCGCCTCTCCATGCCGGCGCCAGCATCGTCACTCACCTTCGTCGCCTCCCAACGTGAAGCCGATGTCCAGAAGAATAGGAGAAAGAATGGGTTGAAAGAAGAGAGAAAAAGGGATACGGTTTAATGGATTTCTCTCTCCTATTTTTCGCGTTTTCAACCTTTTTTAATTTTGTACAGAAAACATCCAAAACGTCAATTTTGACGTTTTGTGTTTTCTTTACAATTTTTTTTTTGTTTTCGAAAATGGAGAAGAGAACGCATTTTCACTGTTTTCAAATGTCGAAAATAGAAAACAGCAAAGAGAACAGAGCCTTAGTTTCTGCAACAATATATATATATATATAATTTAATGTATTAAGTCATATTCACTGTATATTTCGCTTCGTTCATTCCATCTCAATGAAGATTCCTATGATGAGCTTGAGCCTGTCTTTCTCACTGAGTTCTTCAGTATTCATTTTCATGTATTTTGTCAATCTCTAGTTTCTAGGATATGCAGCAGCTGCAACTTTGGTAGAAAATGAGACTGATAAACTTGCATTGCTCGCGGTAAAGTCCCAAATAACTGAAGATCCACTTAGGCTTTTCGCCTCCTAGAATGATTCATCACATTTTTGCAACTGGACTGGAGTTACATGTGGCAATGAGCAGCAAAGGGTCACTAATTTGATTCTTTCACGGAAGAAATTGGCCGGAATGCTTTCATCTTATGTCGGGAATTTTTCGTTCATGAACCTTCTTGACTTGTCAGGTAACTCATTTCATGGTGACATTCCGCCGAAATTTGGTAACCTTCAAAAGATTCAAAACTTGAATCTCAGTAATAATATGCTACATGGGGACATTCCAGTCAGTTTAACTAACTGTTCCGTCGTCCAGTACTTGGCACTAGACCATAACCATCTCACTGGGCCAGTTACACCTGAATTTGGATCATTCTCAAAGCTTGCTAAGCAGAATTTTGGAAGCAATAATCTCTCAGGTAGTGTCCTAGCTTGTCTTGGGAACTTAACGTCTCTCCAGGAGGTGGACATGTGGTATAACAATTTGAAAGGTGAAATTCCAAGTACAATAGTGCAATTGATAAAACTAAAAAATTTTCGATTATAAGTAAACAAATTTTCTAGTGAATTTCCTCCACTCTACAATTTGACATCACTAATATTTATAGCCCTGTTGTTCAACGACTTCACTGGTAGTCTGAGAAACAATATTGGTCTTGCTTTTCCGAATTTCCAGAAGATATATTTGCCTAACAACTTCTTCACAGGGACTATACCAGAATCATTTTCCAATGCTTCAAATCTCCGGAGTATAGAACTTATAGGCAATAACTTCACTGGAAAAGTGCTCTTGAGTTTCGCCAAGCTTGATTTAGAGAGGTTGAGCATTGGAAATAATCATCTTGGAAGCGGCGAACCCGACGATTTGAATTTTGTCACTTCCATCACAAACTGCAGCAACTTAGATTACCTGGACTTTGCGGTAACCAGTTTCAAGGCGTATTTCCCAACTTATTACCGATTTGTCCACCAAACCAACACGGCTTCATTTAGACACAAATAAAATTTATGGAAGCATACCAAAAGCGATGGCAAATCTTGTGAATCTAAATATTGTTAGTATGACTTGAATTATCAAAATGGCATGATTCCAGATTCCTTTGGAATGCTTACGAACTTAGGAATACTGAGTTTGTCCTCAAATAAGTTCACAGGTAAGATTCTATCTTCCCTTGGTAAATGATCCATCTTATACAACTTTTTTTGCTTGATAACCATTTAGAAGGAGGCATTCCGCCATCCTTGGCAAACTGTAAGCAACTGGCACTTGTATTTATATCCCGTCAGCATACCCCCGAAACTGATGGAGATTCCATCCATTGTGAAATTTGATGCACGTATAACTCCATGACTGGTCCCCTGCCTGAAAATTTTGGCAACTTAAGCCTTCTTTTTGAAATTGATCTTTCTTACAACAAATTTTACGGTGAGATACCAACATCTATAGGCAACTATCTGGCCTTATACACACTTTTCTTACAAGCAAATTCATTATGGGGGCAGATCCCTTATTTAGCTGATTTGCAAATCTTCGTTTAGACCCCTCGAACAACGCACTTTCAGGAAATATTCCACATTTCTTAGCAAATCTTCCCTCTTTCCGATACTTAAATCTCTCATTCAATAATCTGGAGGGAGAATTACCTGTTAAAGGAGTATTCAGGGCCATAGATGTTCGTGGAAATCCCAAGCTTTGTAACGGAACTCGAGAGCTGCATTTGCCACCATTCTCCAAGCAAGAACCTCAAAAGGCACACAAAAAATCTGTTAGAAAAATAAACATGCATTTAACCCATTTAATTTAGTTTCATGAATTTAGGAGTTTGAAATACATGTATTATTAATTAATATGCACCTAGTTAATTGTGGTTCATGTATGCATGTATTATTAATTAATGTGTACCTAGTAAATTGTGGTGCATGTAGTAGAATTAAATTGAGGGGATGAACTTATGTGATAGGAAGTCCTATAAATACCTATGTAATCTTGAGTTGAAGGTAAGTCCACAATTGAATAGAAAATCATTTCCTCCTTCTAAGTCCACTTCTATATCCTACAAAGTGGTATCAGAGCCACAATACTAGAAACAATGGCAAATACCAACATGATCCCCTTCCAAGTACCAAAATTGTCCAAAGAGAAATTTGATAATTGGTGCATTCGCATGAAGGCACTACTTGGTGCACATGATGCATGGGACATTGTGGAGAATGGTTATGAGGTTCCCACAGATCTAGCTGCTCTCACCCAAGTTCAAAGGAATCTTTTACAAAGCACTAAGAGGAAGGATCAAAAGGTTATTTCTCTTACTCACAAAGTATTGGATGAGGCCTCTTTTGAGAATGTTTCTAATGCTACTACAACCAATCAATTATGGCATATGCTTCAAGTTGCCTGTAAAGGAAAGGAGAAGGCAAATAAAGTTCACCTCTAAAATCTACGAGGTGAATTTGAAACTATTCAAATGAAAGTATCCGAAAAGGTGTCGAATTATACTTCAAAAGTGGTGACCATTGCAAACCAAATGAAGAGACTTGATGAAGATGTGACTGATTTAAGGGTGACTGAGAAAATCCTTAGATAAGTTAGTGAGAAATTTGATCACATGGTGACTGCCATTGAAGAATCGAAGGACTTGGAAGATATGAAAATTGAAGAATTATGCGGATCATTGGAAGCATATGAAGAGAAGCTTAATCGAAGAAGGAAGGAGTCATTGGAGCAGGTTTTACAATCAAAGCTCACATTGAAAAACAAGGAGAAAAATGGAAATACAAGTTTCAAAGGACGAGGGCGTGGACGAGGACGAGGACGAGGACGAGGATGTGGACGAGGCTTTGGAAGAGGAGGAAGAGGTAACCATATTTCATTTCAACATAGAGATGAAAATTATCAATCCAACTCAACAAGAGGACATGGCAGAGGAGGAGCAAGACCATATCAAAAGAGGTATGACAAGTCATAAGTTAAATGTTATACTTGTCATCAATTTGTACATTATTCATGGAAATGTAAAAGTGGTGATGGTGCGAAAGCTAACCTTTCTCATGAAGAAGATATAGAAAATAATGAAGAGATAGAGTCTACTCTTTTGATAGCTTGCAAGGACTTGCAGCAAGGAGAAAAACATTCTTCGTTCCTTGATGCTGGAGCTAGTAATCACATGTGTGGGAACAAAGATTTGTTCATAGAGCTTGATGAGAAGGTTGGTGGAAAAATCCAGTAAAGGGAAAAAGGTAAAATCTTGATACGTATGAAAGATGGAAATCACCAATTTATTTCAAATGTTTATTATGCTCCAGATATGAAGAGTAATATTTTGAGTATGGGTCAATTATTGGAGAAAGGTTATGTTTTGTTCACAAAAGGTTGCAGTGTGTTTTTAAATGGTGAGGCAGGAAATTTGATTGCTAAAGTACCTATGGCCAAAAATTGTTTATTTGTGTTGTCCATACAAACTGATATGGCTAAGTATTTGATGTCGTGTTACAAAGACTCATCATGGTTGTGGCATTTACGATTTGGGCACATAAATTTTGGAGGGCTTAAAACAATGGCTAGCAATGGAATGGTGAAAGGTTTGCCTCCAATGCATCAGCCTAATCAACTTTGTGAAGGGTATCTTTTTAGTAAGCAGTCAAGAAAGGTCTTTCCAAAGGAATCTCAATCAAAAGTTTACAATTGATACACACTGATGTATGTGAGCCAATCACTCCATGTTCTTTTGGTAAGAACAAATATTTTCTTTTGTTTATTGATGATTTCAGTAGAAAAACATGAGTGTATTTTCTAAAAGAAAAATCGGAGGTGTTTAAGTGCTTTCAGAATTTTAAAGCTCTTGTAGAAAAAGAAAGTGGATTTAAAATCCAGGCTATGAGATCAGATAGAGGAGGTGAGTTCACTTCCAGAAATTTTCAAAACTTCTGTGATGCCAACGAAATTCGTCGGTTACTAACCGCTCGAGGATCTCCACAACAGAACGGTGTTGTTGAATGAAAGAACCGAACAATTCTCAATATGGCAAGGAACATGATGAAGACAAAGAAAATGCCAAAAGAATTATCGGCAGAAGCTGTCGATTGTGATGTCTACTTGTTGAACCGGTGTGCCACAAAGGCTTTAGCCCACAAGACTCCACTTGAAGCATGGAATGGGAGAAAACCAGTAGTATCTCATTTGAAGATATTTGGATGCATTGCATATGTCCATGTCCTTGATAAGAAGTGCTCGAAACTTGACGACAAGAGTAAAAAATGTGTGTTCATTGGCTATGATTCAAAAATAAAACGCTACAAGCTCTATAATCCAAGTGATGGGAGGATGTTTATTAGTAGAGATGTGGATTTTGATGAGGAAGCAACATGGAATTGGCATGTTGAAGAAGATAACTATGACTTTTTTCCTTTCTTGGAGGAAGAAGATGACAATGAAGAAATACATGAGACCACCACTCCTCCAACATCATCATCACGTGGTGAAATTGATGTTTTTGAAGGAAGTTCAAGTGAAAGGCCTTTGAGTATAAGGAGGCTTGATGATATATATCGAGAAATCGAGAGAATTGATGATATTATTTTCTTCTATCTGTTTGCAAATATTGAGTCCATAGGTTTTAATGAAGCTACTGAAGATGAGAAATGGAGAAAAACCATGAATGAAGAAATTGGAGCAATTGAGAATAACATAACTTGGGAATTAACAACTCTTCCCAAGAGACATGCTGCCATCGGAGTTAAATGGGTATACAAAACTAAGAAAAATTGAAAAGGAGAGGTGGAAAGATACAAAGCAAAACTCATGGTGAAAGGATACAAATAGCGTCAAGGCATCGATTATGAAGAAGTTTTCACTCCAGTAGCTCGGTTAGAGACCATACGACTCATAATTTCTTTGGCTGCTCAAAACAAGTGGAAAATTTTCCAAATGGATGTCAAGTCAACCTTTCTCAATGGCTATCTTGAAGAGGAGGTCTATGCGCAACAACCCCCCCGATTTTGTAGTAAAAGGAAATGAGGACAAAGTGTTGAAATTAAAAAAAACTCTTTACGGCCTAAAGCAAGCACCAAGAGCTTGGAATTGTAGAATTAATAAATATTTTCAGGAGAATGGCTTTACCAAGTGTCCTTATGAGCATGCTCTCTACATTAAGGTGAATGCCAATGGTGTTCTGATTGTTTGTTTGTATGTCGATGATCTAATTTTTACAGGCAACAATCTAAAGACGTTTAAAGAATTCAAGAGAAAAATGTGCTATGAATTCGAGATGACAGATTTATGACTTATGTCCTATTATCTTGGGATAGAAGTGAAGCAGACGGAGAAAGGCATTTTCATCGTACAAGAAAATTATGCAAAAGAAGTTCTACAGAAATTCAACATGAGTAATTGCAATCCAGTTAACACCCCAGTAAAATATAACATCAAACTTTCTAGATATGATGATGGTCCAAAGGTGGATCCAACCTTGTTTCGAAGCTTAGTTGGAAGCCTGAGATATTTAACTTGTACAAGGCCGGATATATTATTTGGAGTAGGACTGTTTAGTCGTTATATGGAGGCTCTAACGACTACACATTTGAAAGCTGCGAAGAGAATTTTACGTTACATCAAAGGTACTCTTGATTTCGGGTTACATTATTATGCCTCTAATGTTTTCAGACTTTGAGGTTTCAGTGATAGTGATTAGGGTGGCGACATTGATGATCGAAAGAGTGCCAATTGATTTTATTTTACATGGGTAACACAACTTTTACTTGGAGCTCAAAGAAGTAACCAATTGTTACTCTGTCAACTTGTGAAGTTGAGTATGTTGCTATCAGTTCTTATGTTACACAAGCAGTTTGGCTAAGGAATTTGTTGAATGAGCTTCATTTTGCACAAAGAGAGCCTACTGAAGTAAGTGTGGATTACAAATCAGTCATTGCTTTAGCAAAGAATCCGTTGTTTCATGAACGTAGCAAGCATATAGATACCAAATATCACTTTGTGCGTGAATGCATTGCAAACAAGGTAGTGAAGATTAATTTTGTGAAGTCTCAAGACTAAATTGGAGATATTCTTACCAAAGTTCTCAAGTTCAATACTTTCAAGGCATTAAGAAGCTTGCTTGGAGTATGCAAAATTCATGTTTAAGGGGGGGAGGAGGGGGGTGTTAGAAAAATAAACATGCATTTAACCTATTTAATTTAGTTTCATGAATTTAGGAGTTTGAAATACATGTATTATTAATTAATATGCACCTAGTTAATTGTGATTCATGTATGTATGTATTATTAATTAATGTGTACCTAGTAAATTGTGGTGCATGTAGTAGAATTAAATTGAGGGGATGAACTTATGTGATAGGAAGTCCTATAAATACCTATGTAATCTTGAGTTGAAGGTAAATCCATAATTGAATAGAAAATCATTTCCTCCTCCTAAGTCCACTTCTATTTCCTACAAAATCTGTGAAATTATTATTGACAATTGTCATCGTTGCATCATTTGCTACTGTGTCTTTTTCTCTATTTGTGATCTGTTGGATGCAAAAATCAAAAGAAAAACCAAAAGATGTATCTACAACTTTGAACTTCTTCCTAAAGATTTCTTACGAAGAGCTTCTATATGCAACTGAAAGATTCTCTTCAGAAAATTTGATTGGAATGGGCAGCTTTGGCACAGTTTACAAGGGAATTATCAGCTCAAGTGGAGCCGTAGTGGCAGTTAAACTTCTTAACCTCCAACAAAGGAGAGCCAGTAGAAGCTTTATGGCTGAATGGGAAGCTTTGAGAAGTATTTGGCACCAGAAACTCGTCAAGGTCATAATTGCTTGTTCAAGTACTGATTTTAAGGGCAATGATTTTAAAGCTCTAGTGTACCAATTCATGTTGCATAGGAGCTTAGATAAGTGGTTACATCGAGAAGAATAGATAAATTGCAAGAGTTTAAACATTCTTCAAAGGATTAGCATTGCAACAGACGTGGCTTCTGCATTATCTTATCTTCACCATCAATGCCAAACACCTCTGGTTCATTGCAATCTAAAGCCACAGAATGTTCTTCTTGACAACGATATGACTGCCCATGTAGGTGATTTTGGTTTAGCTCAGCTCCTTCCAAAGTTCAATGCAAGCGCGGATATAAATCAATTCTCTTCGCTTGGTATTAAGGGAACCATTGGATATGCAGCTCCAGGTAACTACAATTAATGTGTTTTTCTATATTTTCGAATTTAGACAATAATGTGCCAAACCCAATTGACACACAGAGACGGGAGGTTACACAATCACAGTAAGTTTTGAATTGAATGCATTTACATAACAATTGAATGCAAATTATACAATCAATCAACTTTTTAGAGTATGGGATGGGCAAGCATGTGTCCATCTTGGGAGTGTATATAGTTTTGGGATCCTCTTGTTAGAGATTTTCACTGGAAAGAGGCCTACGGACAAACAATTCCAAGATAATCTGACTCTTCACAATTTTGTCAAAATGTAGCTACCAGATCGAGCAATGGAAATTTTAGACAACTCAGCACTGTGTGAAGTGACAGGAATACCTAAAACATGGCTTGAAGGTTGGAGAAACTTGACAAGTGAAGAGCAAGAGTCCTTGATATGCATTCTTCAAATTGGAGTAGTATGTTCTGTAAACTTCCTTCGAGTTAGTATGAGTATAGACCAAGTATACAAGGAACTCTCAGTGATCAGAGATTCATTTCTTTGCACTAGATTGAATGAATAGCAACAACTTCCATTAAGTAATAGGCAATTCTTCTCATTTGTTCAGTTCTTGAATGCTGGTATTCAGGGTATACTGGTGAAAACAATCCTGACACCAGTGTTCTATTTTTGCAGGTCCATAGAGTATGCTTAAGCCGTATGAAGATGGAAAATTATGGAATAAAGGACTAAAGCCATATTATAATTCGCATTGTTCTTTTTAGTATAGTATTCTATGTATTTTTCTGATGGAGTTGAATCTTTACTCTAAATTTCCTGCTACTGACATCTCAACTTCGGTTTCCACACGGTAAGAAGAAGGAAATTCACATTCTGTAGGGATTCCATTGTTTAACATAAATAAGTCTTATTTGTTAGGTGAAAATGGACGGCTCTTACGCAGCCAAGTTAGCTAGTTTCTATCAACCTTGGACATAAATACTTTTAATATATAATTGATGTATTGTATGGCAGATCTATTTAATTAATATTCAATTTAATTAAAAAATAGAGTCCGTAAATTCAAATCTTGATAATTTGTTAATCACAATGAGTTGTAATTGTGAGATACAAATTATATATGATTGAGTCTTAAATTGTCTATGGCTGTAAGTAATAACAAGATACGAATATCGTTATTATGGATAGATCATCACGTGTGACATTTTTTACTTGTAAAGTAAGTAGCTTATCCCATAAGCTAAAGTGTGGTGATACTTAAATGAACACGTGGATATTTTGTTATAGAACAAAACATTGGAGACTCGTTGAGAGATTCCACATGGATAATTATTTGAGTGTCAGTGGTTAATCTCTAACGTTCGGTAGTGGAATTGGTCCTTTGACTTGAGGTCGTCATAGTACCTTATATGAGGACAGTCATGCTTTGACGGTATTGGATGTTGCTCTGTCAAATGCCGCTAATACAACATCGTTCGGGTATGTCAAGAATCGTATGAAGATTGTGAATGACCAATAGAGGATTTATCACTCTTAGATAGTAAGAGATTATGATCTGCATTTCATTTAATTAGATCGATAACAAAATTCTTGGCCAAAGTATACTCATAAGTCGAAAAGGAGTTTCCGACTTATATTGATTTCATATTGACGAATGGATTATAGTCTCATGGTAAACCAACGAGTTTGGTTTTGTCATACCACGTGACATTTCTCGTCACATGTATTGCCCTAACACATTACTTGATGTCAACTGGAATAGCGAGTGTGAATTAGTGATAAATTAAAAGGGTGTTTTAGTTTATCAATTTTGATTAGATCAAAATAATATTTCATGTCGTTAGGTATCATGATCGGAAACCTGATAGGTCACACACAAAAGGAGAACTAGAAGATTGTGATTTGTCAATCAATTAATTTAACAAGTGTCTAATAAATTAATTAATTGGGGTGCTTATTTATATACCTGAATTAATTAATTGGATTTATTAATTCACGGACCAGATTTAATTAAATATTGGATCGAGTTAGGCCAAGCCCATTTGAGCTTATATAAATATAACTAGGATTTTCAAAATTTGTAGAGATTTTCATTATTCTTGCTAATACAAGAAGAAAATCCTAATCCCACAATCTTGTTTTCTGTGTGGATCACAGTTGGAGGCTGGACAATTGGACAATTGTGGATAGCAAATCAAAATCGTTGGAACAAAAGAATAGGAAAGGAGTTTACGGATTTCGTAAAAGGTACATTTTCTAGCATAGTTTCTATCTAAACACAAATGATCCTTGGTGGGAATTGTAAATTGCTTTATTTTTCGCTGCGCATGATAAGTAAATTCCCAACAATTACTACTATGTAGAAAAGTGAGGAATGTATTTTGAACCTCCTTTTTCTCAGTTAAAAAGTTATGATTACTACTATGTAGAAAAGTGAGGCATGCATTTTGAACCTTCCTTTTCTCAGTTAAAAAGCCATGATCTTTCTGGTTAGTTTAATTGCTCTGATTTGCTCCATATTTCTCTCTATTTTCCATCCATAACAAAGTTATTTGTTACGCCTCGACACACAAATTTTCATGTGATTGAGCCACAGTAGCCCTTGGCCCACTTAAGCCAAAACATGTGGTATGATGGCCAAGGCCCCGAAGACCTTGAGTGCAACCAGAGTTAACATTTCAACTGAAGCTTAGCATTTTTAGGTCCGAAGAGCATTGGCTGAGGTGGTTTACTCCGAGGCCCACCCATGCGTCGAAGCTAAGACTTCTGAAGTGCCTTCACTATCACTTCTTCTAAGAGTTCCATTTCTACAAAAATATCTTCTTCGAATGATTGATGAGACGTCTATCATAGTGTTTAAGTGTCAAGTCTTGTCAAACAAAGTAGCGGACCTGCCAATTAATAAATGTAAAGTGGACTAGCAAGTCAAAAGTGATGCCTAGAATTAGATGTATGGATCAAGGAGATGAGGCCACGTGTACTCCCATCCGAGGGCCACAATCTACTTTATACTGCTATAAATACTTTCCCATGTTACTATTGTAAGGATGATGCAACTTTGAATACAAGATTGAATACACGAGTAAATACCAAAGAACTTACTCCATTTTATTTCCTTGCTACACAATTGAGTCTTCGTACATATTCATCAACCACGATTGGTAATTATTATACAATCATTTTATAAATGTCTTGGCAGATTCCGAACGTCATCATCTTGCGTCTTTGAACTGCTCCATGCCCTTTCTCATACTGTTCTACATCGCTTGCCTATCCTAGAATATTAGACTATGCTGATGTGTACATGGGTGGCCCCTGTATTTGTTGTCTACGTGGCCTCCAACCAAAAATGAGATCAACATATTGGCGCCGTTTGTGAAAACCCATATCATAACTACAAGCAACCGTGTGGTGAAAGCTTGCTGAAAAAAGGACATTTGAGCATCCCCGTGAGAAAGGATTTGTTCCTGAAAAAGAACAAAAGGAATTCCCATAAGTTGGAAAATTTTGAAAAATTTGAAGTTGAAACCTAGAAAAATGAGATTTGATAAAGATGTACCTCCCAGGAGGGTGAGAGAAAATGTTGCAACCCCACCACCAGTTATCCAGCTAGTCGCTGTCGACTTCACCACCACCACAGAAGAGGTGGAATGCGAATGGTTGCCCAACTCACTAGGGAGATAGCCATTATGGTAACAAATATGAGGAGCGTCACCAATTAAAACATGGTCATGCAAGAGCTTCTGATGTAAATGGAGGGCCAAGAAGGTTATCCAATCCCTCCTTATGCACCTCAAGACCAATTCTAATAGGAAGACGAAGTTCAACGCCAGCGAGCCACATCTTCTAGGCATGGTAAAGGAGTTAGCCCCAGTGAAAAAGAAGTAGAAGCTGATATTTCCTCCAACTATGATTCTGGCCGATCCACCGAAGTTTTCATAAAATATAGAGGACAACTTCCCACTAGAATAAGAGCTAGAGCTTAGGCCTAGGAGGTCCAGCAATATATTTAACAGAATTAGTCCAGTCGAGCCAAGGCACAAACAACAGCAATCATATGAGCCTCAGTCGAGGCCACATCTCCCACTTCCTATAACCCAGCAGCCAGAGGAATGGCAAGAAAATGCCCCCCATGCTACTCTGCCGAGAAATAGGCGCTAAAGGAGGGAAAAAGAGGTTAGGAACCAAGCAGGTCCTTCTCATCTTCCACCCAGATATGAGACTAATGAGAACAATGATTCAGACAAGCCTTTGAGATCTTATGATCTGGATGATGACGACGAAAATTTGCCATTTTCTAAAGAGTTGAGAAGTGCTCAAGTGCCAAGCTACTATGTGATGCCAAAGATACTAAAGTATGTGGGAGAGGTGACCCCAAAAAATACCTGAACACTTACAAAACTCACATGAGCCTGAGATGCACCACCCCAATAGTGAAATATAGAGCTTTGAGATTTAGTACAGTAGGCTATAACCTGGGAGTATAAGAATTTAGCCAGAATTCAAGATCACCTTCTTGAAAAGGTTTGCTGTAAGCAAGAAGGGAGATGCCCCTATCCAGTACCTCCAAGACATAAGACAATAACCTGGGATTCTTTAAAAAGTTTCTTATAACATTTTACTGACGAAATGGCATTTTAGGTGTAAGTTACTGATCGTGAGGCCTTGTCGACATTGCGTGGAGGTCTAAACATGAACATATTATTTTGGAAGAATGTGCAAAATTAGGATCCCACCACATATAATGTACTGTTTGAGATGATGAGATGGGTGATAATCAATGAAAAATTGATTGAGTATAGGAACAGGGCTATCAGAGGCCTCCTATCTCAGGAAAGATAGTGTGCAAGAGAGTCGACCTTCCATTTGATAGACTATCAGATGAACTACGCTGGTGGTGAAAGTTTAGGACAAACACTTGCCGTCGCCACGTTGAATGTAGTTCCCAGCTTGGCATATGAAAATGTCACCTCAGCCATGGATGCACGGTAGGCTAGAAATTCACGACAGGCCCTTCGAAGAAAAAGAGGCCGAGGGCAAGGTTCGGGACCAAGGCCTATGCTAAATTCGAATCGCCGCGTATATTGTACGTACCATCGCTCATACATTCAAGATACGACAAATTGTCGAGATATTGGCCGACACCCTGGGCGGGCAAGTTCTCAAGACGACCGATGGAACCACTCTCCCCAGGCGAATAGGTCCCACCTAGGCATGATCAGTAGCCTAGGCATGAGGAGGCCGCTCTCCAACAGCAGGATGGATCCTCTCATAGGAGAGAGCAAAATGTGGAAAAGCCTAGAGAAGGAAGCATGTAGTATAGGAGTTACGAACCTCCACAAGATAAGGTTCCAATCCATAAGGTGAATACCATATTTGAAAGCCCATACGTGAGCGGTGAAACTCGAAATGCACAAAGGAACTATGCCCGAGAAGCTAAGTATCCTCGCTAACAAGTTACTTAACAATAGCTTTAGAAGAAATCAAGCTCTACCTATCATTCCCTCATTACAATGACTTGTGGTAAGAGCTGTAGTGGCCCGAAATGAGCTCAAACTGATGTTAGTTAATAATGGTAGTTCCTTGAATTTTTTTGAAAAGATCTATGTGTGTTATCCTATAATATATCGTCATCGCATGCGTATTTGCGTTTAATTATTTACTATGAATATTTTCTTCTACTTCGATGTTCTTGACCTTAGCCTCGGCGAGTACATGGAGCAGGTATGGTATGTGTTTCAGGTTGAAAACATGAGGTAAGGTCTGTGATCCAAAGTTATTTTCTACCTTGAGTATGCAAGTATTAACTGTGTGTTTTTTTATTGCTTACGGATTTATTGAGCTTTAAGGTGAAGATTTATTGAGTTTTTGATACCCAATAAATCTCAGGCTATGATGTTAACATGGGTTAATGTATTTTATAAGCATAGGCCAATGAATAAAATAAGTCGAACAACCAACTCCATGAACTCCACCCAGTCCAATTGTATTCCCTCTTGGATAGCTTGAATCTTGGCCCGTTTACCTTTCTTTTTAGTCCAATTAAAAGCCTAACCCTAGACTATTTATAAGACTACAACCCTAGCTATTTTCTAGTGTGGTTTGTGTGAGAAAAAAAGGAGAAATTCAGCTACCCTTGAAGTGTGTGAAAAACTGCCCCTTTGAAGTGCAAAATTGATTGATTACTTTATGTAATTGGTGGTTCTTTCATATCATACCTTCGTGGTATTTTCTCCTTACCTTTGTGGCTACAATCATCACTGTTTCTTGTCATTTGTGGGTAAGATTGAATAGCAATCGAGGTGAATTATATTGGTTGTAGATCAGAGCCGGTTGTATTGGTTGTTGATAGAGAAAGGTACGTTGGACTGAGCCCCAAAAATACCGATTTGAAAATCTTTGGAATAAGCTTTTGCAACACAGATTGTTTTTTAGCACCCCAAAAGATTAAGCATGAGTCCAAAAAAATACTAAATCCAGTTGTTGACACAACTAATTCACAAATAAGGCAATTTCAAGCCGTGTAATGGTACAATATTGAATGGCACCGACTACATGTCTGTATTGAGTTGGATAAGTAAGAGCTTCACCAGTTGATTTGGACAATTGAGTGCCGGCAACATATGGAGCCAAGTAGGGCTTGGTGCCAATCATTTCAACTCTGGTAAGAACATCAATAATAAATTTGGCCCAACACAGAAGACTAGACGAATCATGAGATGCCTGAATGCCAAGGAAAAATGCAAGAAGACCAAGATCTTTAATTGGGAAGATCTTTTGTAATAAAAGAATAACTTACAAAATAAGATGAGCATGAGTGCATGTAATAAAAATATCATCTACATGGATAAGGATATAAATGTGTACATCAGAGGCATGATAGGTAAATAATGATGAGTCCACTTTAGAGCCAAGAAAACCAAGATCTCAAAGAACATTTGATAGGTGAGAGATCCACAGTCGTGGTGCTTGCTTAAGACGATAGATTACCTTGTTCAGAGAGCACACATAATCTGGATAGGTAGGATCCACAGATTCTTGTGGTTGTTCCATATACACTTTCTCTGCTAGAGTTCCATGAAGAAAATCATTAGATACATCAAGTTGACGAATGGGCCAATCAAATTAATTAGCTAATACTAATAGTAATTTGGTAGTTGTGGGCTTAATCACAGGACTAAAAGTCTCGTGACAGTCTACCCCGCTCTTTTGTTGAAAACATTTGGCTACAAGCTGAGGCTTAAATCGATCAATGGTGGCATCAGTTTCTGTTTTATTTTATATACCCATTTGGACAGAATAATGTTGTAATGAGGTGATCTAGGACAGAGAGTCCATGTGTTATTAGAAATCAGTGCATTAAATTCTTGCTTCATGGCATCCTGCCAACTAGGATCTTAGGCATCACTATTGTAATTAGAGGGCTCCATAGTTTGTAAAACGGATGAAAAGGCCTTTCAATTGAATTGATGTTAATTTGCTTGAATGTTTTAATGTTTATCATTGGCTAGTTTGCTTTTCAATTAATTGACCATTAGTTGATTTGTTTGTGGATTATATGATTATCAAGAGAGGTATAGAATCAATAGCACATAGTGATAAATATTGTGAGGTTCGATAGAGGATAGAGATATATCTGTATATGTCACATGGTTTTCTTATACATGTTCTAACTCGTTTAATTCTTTCTTGCATTTGCGTATTTTTCATAGAGATATAGGAAGGTCACATGTGGGATTCAATTTAATTGCTATAAAGAGAAGCTTTTAAATAAAAAGAAGAACATTGACCAACAAGCATGGTTTCAAATTGTCAATTTAATTGGTTGAACTAAAAATGGATTGACAAGTGGGATTTTACATCTTAGTAATACATCCCACGAATTTGATAAACTTTTACTTTGCGTACAATTTAGCTATAAAATTTGACATCGATTTTACTACAACACATAATTTGCTATTCCATTGAGCGTATTAATAGCTATAACTCGACCAAACACATAGTTCTCATGGATTCGAACACTTAATTCACCATATAACTTGCTAACGATCCAGTCCACTTGCAGGAAATCAAATGACCACCAAGTGCTAACTATAATTGGACAATAAAATGATGAGTCACTTCTCACACATCTGTTTTCTTTAATATTGTATAGTACAATTGTATCCTGCATACCACTGGCGGATCCAGCACTTGGCCACGCGTGCTGGATCCACCGACAGCCATTTTTTTTGTTTGAGAATAAATGAATTTTTAGGTTATATTTTTTATTATCATTTTTCATTCAATCATTCCCTCTGGCCAAGTTGGTGAGTGTCGGTTTTTACTTCTTGCAGGTCCTAGGTTCGATTCTTCATCAATCAACTTTTTGTTCAATTTTTTTAGCTTTACAATTTTTACCAAAAATTAATGGAATGAGGAGGAAGGGATTCGAACCTGGAGCTATTGTTAAAATTATTAATGGTTTGGCCAATATGCCGGTTGTTGAATTGTGATAGCATATTTAACAAGCTTGTTTTAATGCAACAATACAAATTTGAACTCGTGCTTTGAACTCGTACACTTCTTTTGAATTATATAAAATTTGGCAACAATGTCATTTGATGAATATAGTTTATTGTTTTAACAAAATTATAGATGTTGAATTTTGACAAAATAATTGTTATGTTTAAATTTTAGGTCTTGCTTGATTTCCATTTATTTCAAAATATATTTTTCTCTCTTTTATTTTCAATCATATATTTTTCAATAAAATAATATTACACGAAATTCAAAGCTTTTTCTTATTTTTAACTACATATTTTCCATCAAATCACTATTTTCCAAAATGCATTTTTTGCCAAAAATAAAAAAAAATAAAAAAAATTACTTCAAACGAGCTTGTAATTTTTTATTGGGCCGACGGTTGGCCCTCAACGATCGCCCGTATTGACTCAAAATCTTGGATCCGTCACTGCTACATACCAAGTATGTCAATCATATCAAATATAACCAAATATGAGAGAAATCTCTTCCCAAATTCCAATATTTTACAACATTATTAATATAACAATCTCATATGTATAATAATTTAAATGAATCAAAATTCTACAAGCAAAGTAATTAAATAACCATTAGTCAACAATTATTTTCTTCAATCATCTTTTATGTCTACATCTTTTCCTGGTTTAATACTAAACTTTCATTTTTCCATAAACAAACTTATTCACTGGTTGCTGTTTTAGTTCACAGTACTTTCAAGGCAAAATGGTTGACTTATTCCGTTGGTATTTTTCATACAGTAAAATCTCTATAAAATAACAATATTGGAACCGAGAAAAATTATTATTTTAGAGGAGTTAATAATTTGTTGATAAATGAATCAACAAATTTATTAAGTTATTGATGAATGAATATTTATTAATCTATATAGTATTTTATATTTTTATAACTTGTATTATATATTACCAAAATATATGTAGATTTTTTAAAAAATATATTAAATGTGGTGAAATTCAAAATTTAATATATAAACACACAAAAATTACAAAATGGCACACATATACATTCATTAAAGAGGAAACATTAATGTACATGCAAAGAAAAAGTAAAAAACTTTTGATGCATGTTTTGAAAAATGAGGTGAATTAAAAAAATAATGTCAAATTAAAAATTTGTTAATTTGTAGTAGCATGAACTTTTATGAACTTAAACAACTATTATTTTATATATCCATTGGCCCTCAAAGGATTTTTTTTTTTTTAATTATCTTATACATTTAGCGGGCTATATTAATTTAGTAAACTGGTCCTAGTTGGTATTGAAGAATTTTATTATTTAAGCAAGATAAATAATTTATTAAACATTCCTTTAACGAAGTTTTACTGTATTATGTTATTCACTAGTCTCATATATCTTTGTTTGACCATCTGTTCCACGAAATTTCCACTACAAAATAACAATAAATTTATAATATGTAAAGTCATTTTTCAATAAAAAACATTATTTGGAAGGACAAAAGCATATTTTGGACAGAAAAGGAATTAATTGTCGAATCAACTCATTTAAAACCTTAATTTATCAGAGAGGACACAACATGTTATGTCCTCTTATTTTGGTCAACTTCATTTTTATTTATTTTTTAATCTAAAGCCTGACACACTTTTCTTTTTATGAATTACTGGCAGCAAAACTGGAACTTTAAACCTGTTATAATACCATATCAAATAACATAATCTAAAAGCTTAAAACTCTTTGACAGGAGAAAAATATTTATTTACATATCACGTCTAGCTTCAATGGTAATTGCATCATATTTGGTTCAATTTTTTAAGATTGTAGACTTAGTCATAGAATACTATGACACCAAATAAAATTACTTCATATTTGATGTTCAGTGCTCATGGCATAAAATAACTTATGATTTAAGTGACATTGAATCAGTAAAATCTCAAACGCAAAGACCAAATCCAACCCCTTAAACACTTGAAAAACATCCTTAAAATGAGATTCAAAATTATTCAAATACTCCTGATATATATTAAAAATAAAAAATAAAAAATAAAAAATATTCAAATACAGAAGACGACACCATTACGGTAAATAAAGAAAGTTCCATCCAAGTCTTCTATGCTTCTGTTGGAACTATATTATCTAAATGTAGTAAAGAGAGTCTAGGAGAGGGAGCATCTTGTTCATCAATCTACAGCACCAAGTGCTAAATATAACTGGACAGAAAATGAAGAGCCATATGTCACACGCCCATTTTCTTTAGTATTGGAGAGTACAAATTTCAGTCCAACATACCATATATGTCAAGTTATCAATAATATCTTAATTTGAAATGAGTGGGGAAGCTTCTTGTACCAGCAACCTAATGAAAAAGTCTTTTCATACATAAGATATATCATTATGATAAAATGAGAACAAAGGACAGTTATCGATCCTTTTCTTTTCATAGATATATCGTAAAAATAGGATATAATATAGAAAAGTGATAAAATAAACAAGACGTCAACAATTATTTTCTTCAACCGTCTTTCATGTCTACATCTTCAACTAATTTACTACCATATAGTTTTCCTTTTACATAAAAAAAGTTGTTCACTGGTTTTTTTAATAGTTAACCATACACCTAAAGAAATGTTAAACATTTTCCATTGGTATTAAGCAATTAATATTAGTATAATATGTACACGTCCTCATATATCCTTGTCTGACCATTTTATTCTCAGTCACTACAAGTTCAACGAAATTTCTGCTATCAAAGTAACCATGATTTATTATTATATGTCAAACCAGTTTTTCAATAGAGAAGCAATATTTGAAGGACAAAATATGCCTATGGATGCATCTCTAGTCAAATGTAGGCTGAACGCAACTAAGATGTGGGACACTTATTTATTTAAATATTATGTCCTCATTTTCAACACTAATTACTTCCTGGTTCAATTTTTTAAAGATCGTAGACTCAGTCTATTGGGAAATAATCGCCATCGGGGAAATTGGAGAAGAAACAACATAGAAATGATATCAAGAAGATGAAATAAAACAGAAGAACAAATTGAAAATGAAAGGTTCAAACACGACATTATATCGTTGTTCTCAAACGACATTTACCCTCTTTCAGTAACAATTTTGGTGCTTAAAGGGTCTTGCGGCAAATGATTTGTAGGAGTAATCAAGCCTTGTAGAAAATTAATACTTAAGCACTTGTATAAATTCTCCAAAACTTGAAGAACACAAAATGAATATTGAACATGGATGAAGAAAACTTTGATTTCTTCTTTGTGGAATGAAGATTATGATCACAAATATTATCAAGTGGTTTTCTTATAATTTGTAATGTTTTTCACTTCTTTGAAATGCTCACAAGTCACCTATATATAGCCATGAAACAAGGCTATACGAAGTGGTGTCAAAATATAAGTGAAAAGATCGCCACTTTTAAACCGCAACTGCCTCCAATGGTCACTTCTTTCTTACCATGCGACTGCATGGTATTACTCCATGCGAATCAAAAGGGCCCTCCAAGTTTCGAGCAATGGCCATGCGGTCACATGGTATTCATCTTAGGCCTTCGGTTTTAGCTTCATTCCACTTCCATTCCTTGTTTCACTTTCATTCCACACACATGATTCTTTTGGTGTTGAACAACAATATATATCAGTCTTCAAATAAGTGACACCACTATAAAATGGTTCAGGTTTCTCCAATTAGAGTACACTTACCATATAAACTATATTGCCAACAAACACAATAAGGGACGCTTGCATCCATGTCCCAAATAATTGAAGATTCTGTACGGGTCTTGGCCTCCTGGAATACTTCTTTCCATTTGTGCAACTGGACTAGTGTTACGTACAGCAAAGAACAGCAAAGGGTCACTTGTGTTACGCATAGATGATTAAGATAATTAATTTAATTAATTCTATATTTATACAATCATAAACATTCATATCAAAAGCAATAAAAAGTAAAGAACAGCAAATATGATCATGGAGGAAAATTCCTAGCTGGATAAAAAACCTTCTGCAAACTTGCCAATAAACGATTGGGAGAAGTTGATATTCACTTGTACCTATGAAGCTTTTGCTTATTGATAGATGTCATTTGCGTTATGCAATGCATCAGCCACTTTTCAAAGATGCATGATGGCTATCTTCACAGATATAATAGATGAAATCATGAAGGAATTTATGGATGATTTTTCTGTTTTTGGTACATCTTTTGATAATTGTTTTCAAAATCTTTCTTTAGAATTACAACGCAATAAAAGAACTTATTTCTCAATTGGGACAATTGTAACTTCATGGTATGAGAAGCAATTGTGCTCGGCAACCATGTTTAGTAAATGGACTTGAAGTTGACAGAGCCAGGATTGAGTCAATAGCAAAGTTGCCACCAACTACAAATGTCAAAAGAACTCAGAGTTTCTTGGGACGCTGGATTTTATAGGAGGTTTATTAAAGACTTCTCAGTGGTAGCTAAACCTCTATGAAACCTTCCGGAGAAGGATACTACATTCATGTTTGATGAGGATTGCTTCAAAGCATTTGGAACAATAAAGGCGAAATTAATTACAACTCCTAGATGATAGCGCAAGATTGGGTCCAACCATTTGAAGCCATGTGTGACTATGCTGTAGGGACAATTCTAGGACAAAGGTTTGTAAAAGTCTTTTAGAAAATTTACTATGCTAGCAAAACTCTGAATGGAGCTCATCTGAATTACACTACAATAGAAAAAAAACTATTAGTAGTGGTCTTTGCATGTGATAAGTTTAGGTATTATCTCATTGGCACCAAAGTGATCATCTACATAGGTCATGCAGTAATCTGATATCCCTTTGAAAAGAAAGATGACAAGCCTCGCTTAATTCGATGGATCTTGTTGTTACAAGAGTTTGATGCAGAGATCCGGGATGAGAAAGGTAGTGAGAATGTCGTAGCTGGTCATCTTTTGCAGTTGAAGAATGGAAATGTGATAGATAATAGTCATATTCAAGCAACATTTCCCTAATGAGCTTCTATTAGCAGTTTCATCTAGACTCCTATGATATGCTGATTTTGTTAGTTACTTGGCCTGTGGAAAGATGCCACCTGACTTGATTTCGCATCAAAAGAATAAATTCTTGCATGATGTTAAGTCATATTTATGGGATGATCGACTACTCTTCAAGAATTGCGAGAAGGATATGATGATCAGGAAGTGCATCCCTATGGCGGAAACACAATCAATTATGGAGCATTATCCCTCCTCATCTTATAGAGGTTATTTTGGTCCTACATGTATTGTTTCTAAGGTATTACAATTAGGATTCTATTGGCCAACTCTTTTCAAGGATTGCTATGCTTTTGTGAAAACTTGTGACTGTTGTTAATGCATTGAAATATTTCAAGGCATCACAAGCTTCCATGACTAATATGCTCGAGGTGGAAATTGTTGATATGTGGGGCATAGACTTCATGTGTCCTTTCCCATTGTCTTTTGACCATGTATATATCCTTCTTATGGTAGCTGATAAGTGTGTTTTTACACACTTATTTAGCTCACAAACATGACTTAAACATGGACAAAGTAGTTGAATTGGGACTTAATCTTGTTAAATTCATGCAATGTAAGTGTTTCTATGGAAAAAATGGAATTCAGAAGAAAAGAGCCGAAAAAGGACCAAAACGGAACAAAGCGATAGTTCGGGGACCAAGTTGCAAATAATCAACAGATGAGACGGGAAATGGAATGAAGATTCAAGAGTGTTAAAGGTCAATCGGATGAGGAAAGGATTCAAGAGGTGAAATATGGTCGAAGTATTATCAAATATCAACTTTCAGGCGAAAAAGTTATGCTCGTGATTTTGAGTCTCTACTTGAGATCCATTTTTGGCATAGTAAACATCAGAATTTGAGGAAGCTATTTCTATCAAAATGTACATCTTTGAGTTTTCTTCCTAATGCACTTTGAATCACTTCAATCGGATATCGGGAGAGAAAGTTATGATCAAAATACGGAAAACTGTCCGACGGAAAAATTTCTATAACCATGCGGCCGCATGGTTATAATTCCTTGCGGTTGCACATGATCTAGCAGGGAATTTTTTGGGCTGAAAATTTGAACCATGCGGCCGCATGGCCTTATTTTAGGAAAAAAATCTGACTTTCCGTTTTTAATTGAAACTCTTTCGGGGCTCCGTAAAGACATGATATAAAAGCCAAAATTCATCAAAAATTAGGGTAGAACGTCCAGGGAGAAGAAGAATACAACTTTTGGAGACAAGGAACACAAACTTGAAGCGGATTTCACAAGGATTCAAAGGGGTTTTCAAGGTTTTGTTCAAGATTTCAGATTTCAAGAACTTTCATACGGGTGTTATTCTTTCTATTCATTAATTTCGTTTTGTTTTCTGTAATTATGAATCTTCTAAGCTAGGTTTTCAATTACTAGGTGATCGATGAACCGTTGTTTGTTATTTTAATTCTATATTTCATGATCTTAATATAAAGATTCGTTGGATAATTTGATTGATTTACATGCATTAATTTTCTTCCGCAATTAGTGGCCAATGATTGTGTGAGTATTGATGACTTGTTTCTTACATTAGAGAGAAGTGAAATAGGTTCGATAAGGTGTAAATTAACATAGGGTCCGATAGGGGGATAGAGATATACCCCTATACTTTATGTAATTCTTAAATTGTTCACAAAACTACATGCATTCTTGTATGTTTGCATCATCCATAGAGATATAGGCTGGTGGTGTGCAAGAATAGGTCTAATATATATCGAGAGAGTATATTGGATAGGATTAGGAACATTGAATTGACAAATTTTCATCGAATCATTAATTTTATAAAATTAGGGTTTTTATAACTTCAATTGGGGATTCGTGATCCTAGTGACTTTAGTTTGATTCATTTTAATATATTAGCTTTTAAACTTGCTTAATTTCATTTACTTGAGTGTCTAAGTTGTTTAATTAGAGAAATTTCGAAATTAGGGTTTTTAGTTGAAATTAGGGTTTTCAATTGAAATTAGGGTTTTTAGTTAAAATTAGGGTTTTTAATTGAAATTAGGGCTTTTTGCATTTAGACCATATTTCCACTCAATTAGATTCGGTTAAAGCTAGATTATATAGAATTGAACTACTCAATTTCTGAGGGACGATATTCGGACTTTTAAACCCCACTTTATTACTTGTTACGAACCGTACACTTGTGGTAGTTTTAAATCGAAAGAATTATTTCGTGAACAAGTTTTTGGCACCGTTGCCGGGGATTGAGTATTCTTTTAATTTTATTCAATTTAGCACTAATTCGAATATTTTTATTTATTTATTTATTTTTAATTTATTTTAGTTCATTTTATTTTATTGCTATTTAGTTTTATTACATAAGTGCATATTTTAGTTACTTAAGTCTTTAAATTGAATTTTATTGCAGAAGTGCATGCCAAGATTTGCTGAAGGAGATCTACTCCCAGCCGACCCAGAGATCGAACGAAGCTTCAGAAGAAGGCAGAGAGAAAACAGGGCAGCAAGAAATCAGATAGAGAACGTACAACACAATCCTGTTGTACAAGCCAATGAAAGAGGGGAAGAAGATGAAGGAAACATGCTCGTTGGAGAGTCCATGACCCCTCAAATCATTCAAAACCAGTCCAACATCGTATATCCACCGTTCGGGCAACCAAATTTCCAGTTAAAGACAAATGTGATACAACTGTTCCAGAACGGACATCAGTTTTATGGAAGAATTGAAGAGAATCCGCACACGCACGTCTCGCGCTTCTTAGAGATGTGCCAGCATTTCAGATATCAAGGAATCTCTGATGACATCATAAGATTAAGACTGTTTCCACATACTTTGCGAGACAAGGCGATTGAATGGCTTGATTCTCAGCCGATAGCCAGCATTACTACCTGGAATGACCTAGCTTAGAAGTTCTGTACTAAGTTCTTCCCACCGGCCAAGATTGCAAAGCTAAAGCACGACATATCTATCTTCAGGCAAGGTGAATCTGAGAATTTTGATGAGGCTTGGAACGGATTCAAAAATCTACTAAGGAAGTGTCCGCACCACGGGATTAGCAAGGGACTTCAGGTCCAATATTTTTATGCAGGGCTACTTCCAGCTTTCAAGAGCATGGTCGACTCTTCAGCTAATGGGTCATTGTCCACAAAAACAATTGATGAAGCATTGAAGTTATATGAGACAATGGCTACAACCTCAGCAATGTGGACCATGGAACAAGCAGTACCAAAGAAGACACCAGGAGTTTATGAAGTGGATGTATATTCAGCGTTATCTACCAAGATTGACTCCTTATTTCACAAGGTGGAAAACATTACTCAATCAGCTAATGCAGCGCAGACAAAGAAGGCAAATTGTGAGGAATGTGGAGCTGAGCATGTGATAGCAGAATGCCCAATTTTGACACAAGGAAAAGAGCAAGCAAAATTTGCTCAATGGGGACAACGCCAGCAGAATAATGTGTATGGAGAGACCTTCAACCCAAGCTGGAAAAAGCACCCCAACTTTTCTTGGAGCAACCTAAATCAGAACAGGCCACAAGGGCAATACCAACAGCAAGAGAAGAAGCCTCAATTGGAAGAAATGTTTGGTAAATTCATGGAACAGACCAACCAATATATGGAGGTGAACAACCAATTCATGAAGAAGATAGAAGCCACTCTTCAGGACCAGAATGCAGCCATTAAGAATTTGGAAACTCGGATGGGACAGATGGCAGTTGCATTAACAGGTAGAGCACTAGGCAGCCTGCCAAGTAACACAGAAGTCAATCCGAAAGAGCATGCAAAGGCTATAACAACGAGAAGTGGGGTGGAATTGCCTGAGAGGCAAGTGAATAATCCCGTGGCAAACAGAGAAGAGGTGTCTCCTGAAGTAGAAGAGAATTTGGAGCAAGAAGAACAGACAGAAGAGCCAACACCGAGAGCAAATAAAGGAAACTCAAGAGATAAAGAAACTATACCTGTGAACCCCTATGAGCCACCCATACCGTTCCCACAGAGGCTGAAGAAACAAAAGATTGAACAGAAATACAAGAAGTTTCTCGAGGTCTTCAAGAAGCTCCATATCAACATCCCATTTGCTGAAGCACTGGTTCAGATGCCTAGCTATGCAAAATTCCTAAAAGACATCCTATCAAACAAAAGAAAGCTAGGAGATCACGAGACAGTTATGCTAACAGAGGAGTGCAGTGCCAGGATTCAGAGAAAGCTCCCGCCAAAATTGAAAGATCCAGGGAGTTTCACTGTCCCTTGTACCATTGGTGAATTTTATTTTGATAAAGCTTTATGTGATCTTGGTTCAAGTATTAACTTAATGCCATTGTCTGTTTTCAGGAAATTAGGATTGGGAGAAGCTAAAGCTACCACGGTGACCTTACAGCTGGCTGACGGATCATTAACACATCCACGATGAATAATTGAAGACGTGTTGGTTAAAGTGGAGAAGTTCATATTCCCATTAGACTTTCTGATTCTGGATATGGAAGAAGATAAAGATGTTCCTTTAATACTGGGCAGACCATTCTTAGCCACATGCAGAGCTTTGATCGACGTTCAGAATGGGCAGTTAATACTGAGACTGGTAGAAGAACAGGTTTCATTCAATGTTTTCAAGGCCATGAAACTGTCAATAGAGACTGACAGATGTTTCAGGGTTGACATGATTGATAAAATGATTGAAGAGTCATTTACACTGCAAAACCCATCAGATGCATTGGAGGCCTGCATTGCATATTCTAAATCCACGAATTCTGATTCTGAAGACATAGAAATGTGTATAAGATTTTTGGAGTCCAACCCACCTTACACGCGGAAACGATACTTTGAGGAGCTTGGGACAGGGCCAGAGAAATCACAGCCATCTATTCTGAAGCCACCAAAGTTGGAACTTAAGCAGCTGCCCCCACACTTAAGATATGCATATTTGGGGGAGTCCAATACACTTCCAGTTATAATTTCAAACATGGTTAGTGAAGTGGAAGAGGAAAAATTTCTTAGGGTGCTTCGAGATAACAAGCAAGCAATTGGGTAGACCATAGCTGATATCAAATGGATCAGCCCTTCCTTATGTATGCATAAAATTCTCATGGAGGAGAATTTTAGACCAATAGTTGAAATTCAAAGAAGGCTAAACCCAAACACGAAGGAGGTAGTAAGAGCTGAGGTGATCAAACTTCTGGATGCTGGAATAATCTACCCGATATCAGATAGTAAATGGACTAGTCCAGTGCAAGTTGTGCCCAAGAAATGAGGAATTACAGTGGTTCAGAATGAAAAAAATGAGTTGATTCTGACAAGGACGGTAACAAGGTGGAGAGTTTGCATTGATTACCGCAAACTAAATACCGCTACAAGGAAAGATCATTTCCCTCTTCCGTTTATAGATCAGATGTTGGAGAGATGGGCAGGCCATTCCCACTACTACTTTCTGGATGGGTATTCGGGTTATAATCAGATACCAGCGGCACCGGATGATCAAGAGAAGACCACCTTCACATGCCCCTATGGTACCTTTGCATACCGAAGAATGTCATTTGAACTTTGCAACGCTCCTGCCACATTTCAGTGATGCATGATGGCAATTTTCTTAGATATGGTAGAGAAATTCATTGAAATCTTTATGGATGACTTCTCGGTCTTTGGGACCTCATTTGATGAGTGCTTGGATCACTTAAATTTGGTTTTGCAAAGATGCAGAGAAACGAACTTAGTATTGAACTGGGAGAAATGTCATTTCATGGTTCAAGAGGGAATAGTCTTAGGACATAGAGTATCGGCAAAGGGGATAGAGGTGGATAAGGCGAAAATTCAGGTTATTAAGAAATTACCACCACCTACATCAGTAAAAGGAGTTCGAAGTTTCCTTAGGCATGCAGGGTTTTACAGGGGGTTTATAAAGGACTTCTCCAAAATCACCAAGCCTCTGTCCAACTTGCTAATGAAAGAGGTATCTTTTGAGTTTGATGAGGAATGTTTGATAGCGTTCAATACTTTGAAGGAAAAACTCACAACATCGCCTGTGATTGTGTCACCTGATTGGGATTTGCCCTTTGAGCTAATGTGTGATGCGAGTGATCATGCAGTTGGTGTGGTATTGGGACAAAGAAAAAATAAAATCTTTCATGTGATATATTATGCAAGTAGAACTTTGAATGACGCCCAAATCAACTATGCGACGACCGAGAAGGAATTGCTAGCTGTGGTTTATGCATTCGACAAGTTCAGATCGTATCTTGTTGGGTCTAAGTTTATCGTTTACACAAATCATGCCGCTCTGAAGTATCTTATGACAAAGAAGGATGCTAAGCCGAGATTGATCCGTTGGATATTGTTATTGCAAGAGTTCGATATTGAGATCAAGGATAAGAAGGGTAGTGAAAATGTGGTAGCCGACCACCTATCAAGATTGGAACTGGATGAACGTGAGATGTCAGTTGAGATCAATGAAATCTTTCCAGATGAGCAAATTTTTGGAGTGGAAATAGTCCCATGGTACGCTGATATCGTTAACTACCTTGCTAAGTCCATCCCGCCACCAGACTATTCTAGCCATCAAAGAAAGAAGTTCTTCTCAGAGCTGAAGTATTACTTTTGGGAGGATCCCATTCTCTACAGAAGAGGCGCAGATCAGATAATCAGAAGATGTATTCTTAAAGATAAAGTACCTGAGATTCTAGAACATTGTCACTCTTCTGCATATGCTGGGCATTTTGGAGCTTCAAAGACTGCTGTAAAGATACTACAGTCGGGTTTCTATTGGCCTACTTTATTTAGAGACACATTCGAGTATGTGAAGAGATGCGATAAATGTCAACGAACCAGAAATATCTCAAGAAGAAATGAGATGCCACTAAATTACATTTTGGAGGTTGAAATATTTAATGTATGGGGAATAGACTTCATGGGACCTTTTCCCCCGTCATACTCAAATCAATATATCTTGGTGGCCGTTGACTCGTCTCTAAGTGGGTGAAAGCTGTTGCATTGCCTACTAACGATGCGAAAGTGGTGATAGAATTCTTGAAGAAGTACATATTTACAAGATATGGTACACTGAGGGCAATAATAAGTGATGGGGGCAAACACTTCATAAATCGTCAATTAGAGCAGCTGCTGAATAAATATGGGGTGAAACATAAGGTAGCAACTCCATATCATCCACAAACCAATGGGCAAGTTGAAGTTTCGAACAGGCAGTTAAAGAGAATACTGGAAGTTACAGTGAACTCATCCAGAAAAGATTGGTCTAAGAAGCTTGACGATGCACTGTGGGCTTACAGAACAGCATTTAAGACACCAATAGGAATGTCTCCATACCGCCTGGTTTTTGGGAAGCGTGTCATCTACCATTGGAGTTGGAGCATCGAGCATATTGGGCTATGAAATAGTTGAATATGCTCAAGGCTGCTGGTGAAAAATGACTGCTGCAACTTAATGAATTGGATGAGATGAGAATGGAAGCTTATAAGAACTCAAAATTGATCAAGGAGCGCACCAAAAGATGACATGATTTAAATATTCAGAGGCGAGAGTTTGAAGTTGGCCAAAAAGTATTATTGTACAATTCTAGACTCAAACTCTTCCCAGAAAAGCTAAGAACAAGGTGGTCAGGTCCCTATACCATAACTAAGGTGATGCAATACGGGGCTATTGAAGTGAGTCACGAGACCAAAGGTACTTTCATCATCAATGGGCAAAGATTGAAACATTATTGGGGTTGTAATTTCCCTAAGCAGAAGTCCACTGTGCAACTCAACAACCCAACATGAAGAAGATGCAGGAGAGTCGAGCTATCGACTATAAACTAGCGTTGGGTGGGAGGCAACCCACTGTATCCTTCAATTTATGTTATTGCATTTGTTTTGGAATTTTTTTTTTTTTTACATTTCGTATGTTTTATTAGGTCATCGATCATTCATGCATGATAGTCTAGGCACTACACGTTTATAGTTGCATGAGTCGGGATTAAAGAAAATGTTTTGGGTGTTTGAGTGTGAAGTAAAGAATTTCGGGGTTCAAAGTCGTTCGTTTTATTTTTCGAGATTTAAAAAAAAATTCGAATATGTAGAGTCGAGTCAATTTTGGGGTTAAAATTATGAGTTAAAAAAAAATTTGGTTGGTCCATGCGGCCGTATGGTCGCATGGACCCTCACCGAAACTCAAAGGGGGGGTTCAACGTTACACAATGCGGCCGCATGGTGTAACACCATGTGGCCGCATGGAGTAAAAGTGACGGGTTTTAAACCCGTCACTTGCTAAACCAACCCATTTCCCCCAATATCAATCAGCACACAAATTTCTCATCCCAAAGTCCACCTTTACACATAACATAAATCACAACATACTTATCTAATCCCGACACCACCCACACGATTTCCCCTCCCAAATCCACTTTCACTCACAACATCAATCACCACCACTCTTGTACATCTTCATCCTAACCCCAAATTAATCCCAACATTGGCATACATTATCAAGAATTTTGGAGCAAAACTTTTACTTTCCTTTCACAAAGATCTCAAGGTAAGAAATTGAATTTCTATGCAAAGTTTAAAATTCTTCTTTGATTTCTTTACATTTTCGAATTGAGTGATTGGTGAATTGTGATTAGATTGTGATTTGTGGACTAGCCCTAAGTGTAACTCAAACACAAAGTGAAGGAAATTTCCAATGCACACAACGTGTTTGATTAAATGTCAATGAGGCATATGATTCTCAATTTCGAACTTTTCATTTGTGTGATGATTTACATTGTTAATGTGAGGCGTTCTAGTCGAGAAATCTCTTGGAATTTCATTGGAAAACATTAGCCTCACATATATGTGCACAAAACCACATCAATTGCTAAGTCGTGTCAACCCTCATCACTAACTTCGTCCATGTGTTTTCCTAACCAAACGACCTCCGATTGTAGTGAAATTTGGATACATGCTAGGCCACAATGAGTACTTTCATATGCCTGGACCTTGTCCGGGGAAATTTTAATATTTCTTGATGATGCTCAGGGCTGAAGTTGGTCACTTGATCATGGGTCGAATTTTCAAAAAATGCATGTTAGAGCCATAGTTTTGAGTTTTTCTCATTACTGCAATATTGATGTTACATTGACTTCCATGCATTGAATATTGTACACATTTTGAAGAAAGTTTGGGGGATTTGTGCTTGACATTGATATTCTTCATTGTTTCCTTATTTCACGAACTTGATACACTTCGTTCCTTATTTGTGTAGAATGCCCCCGAAGAGAACATCAAAAGGTAAAGAAAAAGTTGGTTCAACCTATGGCACAGCCCGCACCAGAGAGCTAGTAGGAGGTGTGCGAAGATTCCGTGATGCCGAAACATTAGCTTGATATGAAAACATAATACGCCATTGGGGCATGATACCAGAAAGACAGGTCAGGTTAGATGATTTTCGTGGTTTTGAGTTGCCAAATCTGATACAAATTTGTGGATGGGAGAAGATTGTAGAAAAGCCACACCCAATTTATGAAAGTTTAGTCCGTGAATTTTATGCAAACTTCAATAGTGAAATTGAGACTCCGGGTTCTGAACACTTACACCAGACATGGGTGCGAGGTAAGTGGATAATGTTCTCCCCAGCCGTCATTCATGACTTCTACAATCTTAATTTGGACAATGTGGTCCCAATTCCCGCTCAATTCAATTGGAATGAAGTAGCGGAGGTTCTCTTGGGAAGAGAGAATGCTTGACCCTTACCCACTGCAGAGTGGCATCAAATTGAGCTTACTCCCTCCATAGCCATCCTTTGGGTCTTCATGTGCCATAACATCGAACCTACATCACATCGGACAACTTTCACGGATCAAACTGCCGGGTTCATATATCATTTAGTTCGGGGATGCAAAGTTGATTTGGCTACTCTTATTTTTGACCAGATACAAAATTTGGGAACCTGGGGAGATAAGCGGTCTTCGATGATTTTCCCTAGTCTGATTAACGGGATATGTCTTGTTGCCGGTGTTACAGTTGAGGTAGGGGAGATGCCTGAGAAATCAAACCCATTGATAAAGCTCACCACATTTGAAGCTCAAGAACGAGCTAGGGTAAGGAAGAGAGAACAAGAAAGACTTGAGCAGCAAAGACAAAATGCGCAGGAAGAAGGACACACTGCTGAAGATTTACACTTACCACAAGCCCCGCCACAACCAGTTGAGATGGATTCGCAGCTACTTCGACAGATATTTGCCACAACCACTAGAACTAGCAGAGACGTACAAAACCTCCAGCAGAGGTTCGAGACAATGACCACCACTGTTGAAAAAGTGCAGAGAGACCTCTACTCCTCCCGAGACTACACAAGAGATGCTTTGAATGAAGCCACAGCTGCGAGAAGGGAAGTAGAGACTATGAATGGTAGGTTGAACATGTACGCTGGGAGAATGGATGGCATACAGTGGCGTGTGAACGAGACTTGGGATCGCTTGGGAAATATGGAAAGTACTCTTCAAGCCATTCAGGCCGAGCAAGCACAGCAGTCCGAGTTGCTGAGACAAGTCCTATCTCGCCTCCCACCTCCTCCTGAAGATGATGCTGCAGGTCCCAACTTCACACCACAGCCACCGCATTGATCAGGGAAGTTTCGTTAACCTCTTATTGTCAAGTTGTGTCCATGTTTTAAATTCTGCCATTTTAACTTTACATTTTACATTGAGGACAATGTATTGTATAAGTTTGGGGATGGTAGCATAATTTCAAACAAATACTCGGCATGTAATTATTTTGCATATTTACAATCCATCGGTAAGTTTGACAAGTTTTTGCATGATGCATGCTTGATGAGTGAATCTTTATGAACGTTTGCGAGCTTGTGTGAGTTTGGTAGCCTTGCCGGCTATGATGTGATTATTGGACATGTATAAGCTAGAAACTGTGGATTTAGTGCAGAATGTAATTTGCTAATACTTGTTGATGCATTGCTTGACACTCTTTTACACGTCACTCATGTCACGTGTTAAGTTATTGGTTGGAATTTTAGAATAAATTAGGAGAAACCCAGAATAACCCTCTATAACATTAACCCGTAATATCACTTTAAGATAGTTTGGAGATGATTGAGCCATTGTAGGAAAACATGGAGATAAGTGGGGGCTCCGTGCATGAAATTATAATGTGTGGATTGTTTAAACCCGGAAGGTGAGAAATAGGTGAAAATTTTAAGTGAGGATGGTTTTAGAAGTCAAATGTCTAGAAAAACAAAGAAGGGGCATAAAGTAAAAAATGGAAAATTATCACTTCTCTCAAAAAGCCTTTATGACTCAAGCAAGTAAGTCTGTAAGGGTTTAAAACCTGGTGCCCTAATACCAACTGGTTTGGGAGTCATCGGCCTAAATCTCGTTAAATGGGTCATATAGAAAGCAAGAAAAAAGGAGAGTTGATAAAAAGTCATCGTATCGAGCCTTTATAACTCGAGTGAATAAGACTGCAAGGGTTTAAAACCCGGTGCCCTAAAGCCAACTGGTTTGGGAGTCATTGCCTAAAGCTCGTTACATGAGTTATATAGAAAGTAAATGAGAAGATGACACAAAATATATATATATATATAATAAAAGCCCTCGTTGGACATTTGGTTGATAGAACTATAACCTCAACGCGAAGCAAGTAGCTTACTTTAATCCTAAAGGTTGAAACAATCAAAAATAAGGAGAGTCTCTACTTGTTGATATGTGAACTTGTAATGGTAAAATCTATCCAAACTAAGAGAGGGTGAGGATTAGAATTGTTTAAACTCCTAACCTTAGAATACACCCCGGAGAAATTGTGTGAAAAGAATACATTTGGGGATTGTGTATCTCTCGAGTGACGTAAGGATAAATTTGACCACTATGGGTATGGGATGAACTAATCATAAGCTTGATATGTTGGCATAAGTTCACACACACACGTTGAGTATTGCATTTGATGAGTAAAGGTTGATTCAATTCTCGCATTCTTGATATTGTATCTATTATTATTACTAAGTCCAATCCTGAGACATGGCAAGCTATTAAGCCTTGTTTGTTTAGCATTAAGTCACTATATTGTTTGAGGACAACCAATAGTTTAAGTTTGGGGATTTTATAAGTGTGTTTTTACACACTTATTTAACTCACAAATATGACTTAAACATGGACAAAGTAGTTGAATTGTAACTTAATCTTGTTAAATTCATGCAATGTAGGTGTTTCTATGGAAAATATGGAATTCAGAAGAAAAGAGCCGAAAAAGGACCAAAACGGAACAAAGCGATAGTTCGGGGACCAAGTTGCAAACAATCAACAGATGAGACGGGAAATGGAATGAAGATTCAAGAGTGTTAAAGGTCAATCGGATGAGGAAAGGATTCAAGAGGTGAAATATGGTCGAAGTATTATCAAATATCAACTTTCAGGCGAAAAAGTTATGCTCGTGATTTTGAGTCTCTACTTGAGATCCATTTTTGGCATAGTAAATATCAGAATTTGAGGAAGTTATTTCTGTCAAAATGTACATCTTTGAGTTTTCTTCCTAATGCACTTTGAATCACTTCAATCGAATATCGGAAGAGAAAGTTATGACCAAAATACTGAAAACTGTCCGACGGAAAAATTTCTATAACCATGCGGCCGCATGGTTATAATTCCTTGTGGCTGCACATGATCTAGCAGGGAATTTTTTGGGCTGAAAATTTGAACCATGCGGCCGCATGGCCTTATTTTAGGAAAAAAATCTAACTTTCCGTTTTTAATTGAAACTCTTTCGGGACTCCGTAAAGACATGATATAAAAGTCAAAATTCATCAAAAATTAGGGTAGAACGTCCAGGGAGAAGAAGAATACAACTTTTGGAGGCAAGGAACACGAACTTGAAGCGGATTTCACAAGGATTCAAAGGGGTTTTCAAGGTTTTGTTCAAGATTTCAGATTTCAAGAACTTTCATACGGGTGTTATTCTTTCTATTCATTAATTTCGTTTTGTTTTCTGTAATTATGAATCTTCTAGGCTAGGTTTTCAATTACTAGGTGATCGATGAACCGTTGTTTGTTATTTTAATTCTATATTTCATGAACTTAATATAAAGATTCGTTGGATAATTTGATTGATTTACATGCATTAATTTCTTCCGCAATTAGTGGCCAATGATTGTGTGAGTATTGATGACTTGTTTCTTACATTCGAGAGTAGTGAAATAGGTTCGATAAGGTGTAAATTAACATAGGGTCCGATAGGGGATAGAGATATACCCCTATACTTTATGTAATTCTTAAATTATTCACAAAACTACATGCATTCTTGTATGTTTGCATCATCCATAGAGATATAGGCTGGTGGTGTACAAGAATATGTCTAATATATATCGTGTAAAATCCCGAATTTTTTTTAGCATTAATTTATTTAATAGGATTGCAATGTTCAGTTAAGTCCTTATACAAGTTAATTGGTTATCTCTATGGTTAATTTGGATTTATGTTAATATCTTTATAGTCGAGGGACCAAAGTGATAATAAGTTTCGGATTTTATACATTTATTAAATGGGCCAAATAGTTAACTATTGAAGGAGTTAGAATTACCCTATCAATATTAGACTCATTTTGAAGCTCGTAATAAATGGCGAATTATGGGCTCAAGAAAAATTCAATTTGGATTCGTTAAACTTGAGTTATAGCTAATTAAGAAAACTACTTATTTAATAATATTATCTATTAATTCGAGCTAAATTACTATATCAATATTGGACTCCTTTGATAGATAATAATTAATTATATATATTAGGATTAAGAAAAAGATATTTTGGATAAGTTGAATTAAGATAAAATCAATGGAAGAATCAGGCCATAAATGAAATTTTAAATTAATTGACAAGGATATAGTTTATATATTCTCGGCCATTATGATAGACTTCAATTCTTAACAAACTCCATGTATTATTTATGTAGTCTACTATTTAATTAATTAAGTTTATGGTTAATATTTAATTAGTATGCATAAACTATTAGTTATTTTAGACTAAACTTATCCTAATGTTCACGTGTGCAAAGGATATGCTCCAGTAATGTCTCCTCATTATTATAGTAGTTGGTTTGGGCACCAATATCAAAATTTAATCCCCAAGTCAGATTATATCAAATAGGAGGTTAGGATTTCCAAACCAAATTTCTGGGATGTACTTGGACGAAATTTAGAGTTCTAATTTCAGTGAAATTCCACTCTCCACGTGATTACCCTACACCGTGGTTTAGTATAAATATAGCACTAAGCCTCAAGCATTCAGTCATTAATTTCTCATTCTTCTTCTGCGCGTCTTTATTCTCTCCTCCTCTTCAAAATATTTCTCCATATTATTAAGGCTTTTTAAGGCTTTGGAATTGCAATAAAGAATCACGTTTTCAGCAATTTTACTTTCCACGTTCATCTTCAAAAGGTGAGATGCTCAGTGCTATTAGTGGTTTGTCCACATCTTTTCAAATACGTTGTTATGTATGGATTTAATTACTTCAGTTCAGAGCTCTTTCGGGAGAAATCATGATACAGTTTAAGGCACAATTTAGCCTTCACGTTATTTGCAGCGCTTGCTTGAATTATCATTTGTCATGGTGTGATAATTCTCATGTTATGTTGGTAAGAGAATTTATGCATAATTTCACGTTTGATTTGAATGTGGAGTAGCAAGCATCTCATTGAGTATAATTCGTTATACTCATCCCTCTTTATTTACAATTTTCAGGTAATAATTAGTATGCTGGACAGCGGTGGATAGATGCATATTGGACCAATGGATCTACATCATGAAGTACTTTAATTTTTAGAAACACTAGAATATTTAATAACAGTTGATTATTTTATTGTGAGTCACGTCATAATTTTCAATTAGTCCTATTTTATTATTCGTTAGAACTGCTTTTATTAATGTTTTGATAAAAGATATGATTCCAAATTGTTCTGCATATGTTATTTAATTTAATTTACCTTCTGTTAAGGTTGTTCAATTTTTTTACTAAATTTCTCATTATATTAAATTGTATTTGCCTCAAGCAAATTTATTAATCAGTCCACGTTTGGTAACGTTCCAGGTTGCTAGAGAATTCGGGGCGTCACATATCGAGAGAGTATATTGGATAGGATTAGGAACATTGAATTGGCAAATTTTCATCGAATCATTAATTTTATAAAATTAGGGTTTTTATAACTTCAATTGGGGATTCGTGATTCTAGTAACTTTAGTTTAATTCATTTTAATAAATTAGCTTTTAAACTTGCTTAATTTCATTTACTTGAGTGTCTAAATTGTTTAATTAGAGAAATTTCGAAATTAGGGTTTTTAGTTGAAATTGGGGGTTTTCAATTGAAATTAGGGTTTTTAGTTAAAATTAGGGTTTTTAATTGAAATTAGGGCTTTTTGCATTTAGACCATATTTCCACTCAATTAGATTCGGTTAAGACTTGATTATACAGAATTGAACTACTCAATCTCTTAGGGACGATATTCGGACTTTTAAACCCCACTTTATTACTTGTTACGAACCGTACACTTGCGATAGTTTTAAATCGAAAGAATTATTTCATGAACAGTAGCCTATGTCTTCAAATGGGTTAAGGCCATTGTTATACCAACAAACAATTCAAAGGTAGTTTTGAAGTTTCTATCGAAAAACATCTTCACTTGATTTAGCACGACTAGGGCAATATTAAGTGATGAAAGTACTCATTTATGTAACAATTTTTCAATTCTCTTTTGGCTAAATACAATGTCAGTCACAAGTTGGCATTTGGCTATCATCTTCAATCCAATGGGCAAGTAGAGATCTCCAAGAAAGAGATAAAACAAATATTGGAGAAGATAGTAGACACTATCCCCAGCGATTGGGCTCACATGCTTAATGAGGTGTTATGAGAATGTTGAACAACCTTTAAAACACCAATCGAAATGTCACCTTACCGGTTTGTATTTGGGAAAGCATGTCACCTACCGGTTAACATAAATTGGAGCATCGAGCCAATAGGGTTGTGAAGAAGTTTAACGCTTGTTTCAATTGGATGAACTAGATGAATTTCGGAACGAAGCATATGAGAATGCAAAGATATATAAGGAGCAAACAAAGTTGTGGCACGATAAGAGAATCCTACGGAAGTAATTCAAGCAAAGAGAATGAGTTCTTCTATTTAACTTTCACTTGAACTTTTTCCGGGCAAACTTAAGTCACAGTGGTTGGAACCATTCGTGGTCTATAAAGTGTTTCCCTATGATTCAATAGAATTGGTGAGCAAAGATGGATCCATATTCCAGGCAAACAGACAAAGTCTCAAACACTATTATGGTGAAGATGATCGAGATGTGGAAGAGATTACTCTTGGCGAATCAACTGGAGACCACATTAACGTCTAGCTAATGACGTTAAAAAAACGCTCCTAAGGAGGCAACCCAAGTCCTATTACTCTATTTTAAGTTATTAAATAGGAATTTTTGAATTCTTTAGATATGTTAGTAACAACCTCTTTGTTTTTGTAGGTAATTTCTCGAGTATGGGATCATCAAATTTAGGGTGGAGAATGGGGAAACCTATGTTGGAATTTGAAGGTAAGAAAAGTATAAAAATATAAAAATAAAATTTTAGAGCCCACCCACGCCCTTCCCCCCTTATTAAAGAGAAAAAAAATCTTTCTTCTTGTTTCGTTTTTCTTTCTTCCACAATCTCCCTCTTCTCTCCAACACATTTCTCTCTTCTTCTCGCCCTTCAACTTTCACCCATAAATCTTCCACTAATTCCTTACAAAATTCAAACTTCCTCCCTCTTCCCACATTTTCTTACATCCCACACCAAATTTCAAGCATAAAAACAAAAACAAAAACAAATTCGAAACCCTAGCCCTATTTTCAAATCCTTCACTGAATCCTTTAACCATAACATAAGAACACGCCGATATGGTGATTTTTCGAGTCTTCTTTGTCTTTTGCAAGAACTATTTTATCTAAAGGTAGTAAAGTGAGATGAGAGAGGAAATGTATTGTTCACCAATCAACAACACGAAGCTCTAAATGTAATTGAACAAAAAAATGAAGAGTCATTTTTCACACATCCGTTTTCTTTAACGTTGTTTAGTACAATTGTGTCCCTCATTCCATGTCAATCGTATCAAAATATAGTCAAATATGAGATAAAGATCTTTTACAACATAATATGCATTGTCATTATGATGCGAATCCACATAGTAATAGTAGTTCCGAAATCCACAAAAAAATTGAATCACAATCCCAAAAAAGCTAAAATTTCGATTTGAAGCTTGACCTAATAATATATTGAATCAAAAAACCAAGAAAATCGTATTTTGACCTCATGATCAAACAACTATGAACCTTGCAATGAATTTGTTGAACGCCACAAAGAGTATGACTCTTTGATAAGTTTGGATAGTTTGAACGCGACAAATATTGAAAATATTTGATAAGTTTTATTCAATTAAAAACAAAATAAAAGGTAAAAAATTTCAAATTATGATTAATTCTAAAAAATTAATGTCTTTGTTGTACAATGAATGTGCCTTTTGTAGGCATAAAATAAATTTCTAATCAAAACAAAACTTTAATTCTAAAGACAAATATAAATAAACTAGAAAACTAAAATATTACAAACAATGAAAATACCATTAAATTAATTCAAAACATAAAAATACAAAATGGACAACTAAACAACCGATTTGATCCCAAAGTTTGACATACTCATCCGATAAACCCCTGTAGAATCTAAAAACGGTTCAGAATTGTACTCATGGGTAAAAATCCAAAAATTCAATACAAAGTTATACGCATTTTTGTATATCCTTTACGTTTTTACACATACCTCGTATTCCTTCCATTTTCTAATTGGTTTAGAATATTCTCTTCCAAATGATCCATATCAACTCAGAACATGCAATGAGCCCTTATTTAGCTTGCCCTCCATGATTATCATCATTTCCTCTCTTCAAGTAGATTTACCCTCAAATCTTGACATTGAATTTTAATATGTTTTTGTTATTGAACTTTCTTTACTTTTTTTCTTGAAATTTCTTGATTTTTCTTAACCTTTTTTTTTTAATACTTGAAATTTAAAAAAAAAAAAAGCCTAATTTTAGAGTCAAAACTCTGATACCAGCTGATATGAACCAACATAGCAATAATAGCTTCGAAACACACAAAAGATTGAATCACAACCCCAAGAAATCTAAAATCCCGATTTGAAGCTTGACTCAATAATTTATTGAATCAAATAATTAAGACAATCGCAAACATTATCCTATTCCCACGATTACAAAAACTATGAACCTTGCTATAAATTTATTGAACGTCACAAAGAGTATGAATCTTTGATATGTTCAAATAGTTTGAACGTCACAGATATTGAAAGTATTCAATAAGTTTTGTTCAATTAAGAATAAGATAGAAAGTGAAAATTTTGACTTTATGATTAATTCTCAAAAGTTAATGTCTTGACTGTACAATGTATGAGCCTTTTTATAGATATAAAATAAACTTCTAATTAGAACAAAACTCTAATTCTAAATACAAATTCAAATAAACTAGAAAACTAAAATACTACCGATAACAAAAATACCATTTATTAAACTAATTCAAAACATGAAAGAACAAAAATGGACTCCCTAAACAACTGATTTTGACCCTCAAAGTTTGACATACTCATCCGACAAACTTGTGCGCAATCTAAAGACGTCTTTCGGATTGTACTTATGGATGAAAATTCGATAACCCAGCAAAAAGCTCTACGCATTTTTCTAAATCATTTATATTTTTGCACATACTTCATATTCCTTTCATTTTCTAATTGGTTTAGAATCTTCTTTTCTAATTGATCTCTATCAATCCGGAACATGCAATGGATCCTTGTTAACTCATCATCCATGATTCTCATCAGATGATATGGAAAAAACATAGAATAGTTCATATAAATCTATTTCCACATTCCTAATATTTTATAAGCATATCGATATAATAATCTCATAAATATACTATTTAATTGAATACAAATTCTACGAGCAAGGTAATTAAATTAACAGGAAGTCAACAATTATTTCCTTTAATCATCTTTTGTGTCTAAATATTCACCTAATTTAATGCTAAATAACATTCATTTTTCATAAACAAATTCATTCACTGGCTGCATTCTTAGTTAACAATATTTCAAGGCAAAATGGTCAACTTATTCCGCTTGAATTTTTTCATATTATGTTATTCATTAGTCCTCGGATATCCTTGTTTGTCCATGTTTTCCACAAACATTCTACTACAAAATAACAATAATATATAGTACGTAAAGATTTGAAAGGACAAAAGCCTATGGATGCTTCTCTATTCAAATGCATAATGATTATAGTCAATTATTGAATCAGCTCATTTAAAGCCTAAATCTATTGGAGAGGAGACAAGTTATGCCTTCAAAAAGCTCATTCGCAGTTAATTGGTCAAACTCCTTCCTCCATTTTATTTTTTATTTTTTTTATTTTTATTTTTATTTTTTTTCTAAAGCTCATCGAAAACAATTTTAATGAATTATCGGTAACAAAACAATTACGACATCTAAAAGCTTAAACATCTATACAGGAGACATACTATTTATATAGTCTTCAACAGTAATTACATCATATTTGGTTCAATTTCTTGGATTGTAGACTTTTTCTTCAAATACCATAACAATGGCGTAAAATTACTTCAGATTTGATGTTCCATTCTCATGGCTTAAAATAACTTTATGATTTAAGTGATTTCAATCAGTAAAATATCAAATACAAAGACATAACCTAATCCCCAACCCCTTAACCTCTTGAAAAAAATCCCAAAAATGAGATTCAAACTATTCAAACATGGAAGATAGCACTACAATAGAGAAAGCAAGTGCCATCTGAGCCTTCTTTGGCTTCTGCTGGAACTATTTGATCTAAATGTTGTAAAGTGAGTCAAAGGAGAGGAAGCATCTTGTTTGCCAATCTACAGCACCAAGGCTAAACATGTGCTTATTTGGTAAGGATTTTGATAATTTTTTTTTTTTACCGTTAGAAATAAAGTGGGTCCTACCTGTGAGAGAAGAACTCAAAAATAACAACTGAAATAGTGAAATAACGATCAAAAAATGAATTTTAATTTGCTTAAAATCTATATCAAACAAGCTCTATAACTGGACAGACACGCCAATTTTCTTTAATATCGGAAAGTACACATTTCAGTCCAACATACCATGCTGGTGAAGCTTCTTGTACAAGCAACCTAATGGAAAAGTCCTTTTTATACATAAGATACATCATTGTGATAAAATGAGAACAAATGATAGTTATCATTTTCTTTCCATAGATACATTGTAAAAATAGGATACAATATAGCAAAGTGATAAAATAAAAATGAAGTCAACGATATATTCTTCAATCATCCTTCATGTCTACATCATCACCTAATTTACTACCATATGGTTTTCTTCAAAAAAAGTTGTTCACTGGTTGTTTTCATAGTTCATATATCCAAGGTAATGTTAACATATTCCATTGGTATTAAGCAATTAACATTATTATAATATGTACATGTTCTCATATATCCTTGTCTGACCATTTTATTCCCATTTTATTCTGTGTCACTACAAGTTCAACGAACTTGCTGCTATGAAAATAACTATAATTTATTATTATATGTCAAACCATTTTCAATAGAGAAGTAATATTTGGAAGGACTAAATATGCACATGACTTAGTCAGAGGGCTGAACGCAACTAAGATGGGACACGTATTTATTTAAATATTATGTCCTCAATTTCAACACTAATTACTTCATATCTGGTTCAATTTTTTAAAGATTGTAGACGTAGTCTTCAAATGAGTAACACTACTATAAAATGGTTCAGGTTTCTCCAATTTGAATCAACTTACGAGATAGGCTATATTGCCAACAAACACAAACCAGACATCTTACCTCATCTCGTTTTACAATGTTGCTTTGTATGAAGAACTATAGTCAATTCTTTTCTCTGGCATTCATTTCAATGTTTCTCACACATCTGTCATTTCCAGAATATGCAGCTGCTGATATGCCAGGAAATGAGACTGATAAACTTGCATTGCTTGCATTCAAGTCCCAAATAACTGAAGATTCTCTCGGGGTCTTGGCCTCCTGGAATAATTCTTTCCATTTTTGCAACTGGACTGGTGTTACGTGTAGTAATGAACAGAAAGGGGTCACTGGTTTGAATCTAAAGGGGAAAAGATTGGCTGGAACACTTTCATCTGATGTCGGGAATTTTTTGGTCATCAAACTTCTTGACCTGTCGGGCAACTCTTTCCACGGTAAGATTCCTCCAGAACTTGGCAACCTGGGAATGATTCAAAACTTGAATCTGAGCAATAATCTTCTAGGTGGAGTAATTCCATCTGATTTATCCAACTGTTCCAGCCTCACGAGTTTGGCACTAGACCATAACTATCTCATAGGGCAAGTTCCACCTGAACTTGGATCGTTGTCAGAGCTTAGGAAACTGTATCTTGGAAGCAACAATCACAGGTAGTGTCCCGGCCTCCCTTGGAAACTTAACATCTCTCCAGGAGCTTGATATGTCATATAACCATTTGAAAGGTGAAATTCCAAGTACAATAGCCCAGTTGATAAACCTTCAAATCTTTCGATTATCAGTAAACAATCTTTCTGGGGAATTTCCACCTCCACTATACAATTTGACATCACTAGAATTTATTGCTCTGTCCTTCAACAGCTTCACTGGCAATTTGAGAAATGATATTGGCCTTGTTTTTCCTAATCTCCAAAAGATCTGGTTGGCATATAATTTTTTAACTGGAGATATACCAGAATCATTTTCGAACACTTCAAATCTCCAAAATATTGATGTTATTCACAATAATTTCACTGGAAAAGTACCTCAGGATTTTGGAAAACTTGATTTAGATGTGTTCAGTATTGGCTTTAATCTTCTTGGAAGTGGTAAACCCGATGAGTTGAAATTCATCACCTCCCTCACAAACTGCAGCAACCTAAGAGTCCTACACTTAGGAGATAACCAGTTTGAAGGCGTATTTCCTGTCTCAATAACCAATTTGTCAACCAAACTGACACGACTTTATTTAGAAGGGAATAAAATTCATGGAAATATACCGAAAGAGATTTCAAATCTTGTGAACTTAAATATACTTTACATGAATTCAAATTATCTGAATGGTACCATTCCAGCTACCTTTGGAATGCTTCCCAACTTAGGAGCACTGTTTTTAAGCTCAAATCAGTTGACAGGAAAGATTCCACCTGCGCTTGGTAACATGACAGGGCTGATAAATCTTTTTTTGTCCGATAACCGATTGGAAGGAAGCATTCCATCAGTCCTGGCAAATTGTAGGCAACTGGCGATCCTATTTGTTTCCCACAACAACCTGACAGGCAGCATACCCAAAGAACTGATGGAGCTTCCATCACTTTGGGCATTCAATGTGTCGTATAATTCCATGACTGGTTCCCTGCCCGAAAATGTTGGCAACTTAACCCATCTTCTTGAAACTGATCTTTCTTACAACAATTTTTCTGGTGTGATACCTAGAACTCTAGGCAACTGTTTATCCTTAAACATTCTTTACTTACAAGGAAACTTATTTAAGGGGGATATCCCGTATTTAGCTGGTTTGCAAAACCTCAATTACTTAGATCTCTCGAGGAACAACCTTTCAGGCAATATTCCACATGTCTTGGAGAATCTTCCCTCTTTCTTCTACCTAAATCTATCATTCAATAATCTGGAGGGAGAATTACCTGTAAAAGGAGTATTTACAAATCTCAGTGCCATAGATATTCGTGGAAATCCCGAGCTTTGCGGTGGAATTCAAGAGTTGCATTTGCAACCAAGCTCCAGGCAAGAACCTAAAAAGGCACACAGAGAACATTTTAAATTAATCTTGGTAATTGTCATTGTTGCTTCATTTGTTGCTCTGCTATTATTTCTTCTTCTGATTTGCTGGATGAAAAGATCGAAGAAACAAACACAAGCAGTATCTACAACATTGAATTTCTACCCCAAGATATCTTATGAAGAACTACTAAATGCAACTGGAGGATTCTCTTCAGAAAACATCATTGGATCAGGCAGTTTTGGCATTGTTTTCAAGGGTATTCTTAGCATAAGTGGATTGGTAGTGGCAGTTAAAGTTCTCAACCACCAGCGAAAAGGAGCCTCCAGAAGCTTTATAGCGGAATGTCAAGCATTGAGAAACATCCGCCACCGGCACCTTGTCAAGATCATAACAGCTTGTTCAACTTCTGATTTTCAAGGCAATGATTTTAAAGCTCTGGTGTATCAATTCATGCCAAATGGGAGCTTAGAGAAATGGTTACATCCGGAAGAAGAGTTAGAACAGAACAGTTTAAACATTCTTCAAAGGATTAGCATAGCAACAGACGTGGCTTCTGCATTATCTTATCTTCACCATCAATGCCAAACACCTCTAGTTCATTGAGATCTGAAGCCACTGAATGTTCTTCTCGACAATGATATGACTGCCCATGTAGGTGATTTTGGTTTAGCTCAGCTCCTTCCAAAGTTCAACACAAGAGAGGATATAAATCAGTTCTCTTCACTTGGTATTAAGGGAACCATTGGATATACAGCTCCAGGTAACTACAATTAATGTGTTTTTCTAAATTTTCCAATTTAACAAATAATGTGCCTGACACAATTAAAGTACAGAGACATGAGGTTACACAATCACAGTAAGTTTTGAATTGCATGCATTTACATAACAATCAAATGAATGTTATACAAACAATCAACTTTTCAGAGTATGGGATGGGGGAGCGTGTGTCCATTATGGGAGATGTATACAGTTTCGGGATCCTCTTGTTGGAGATTTTCACCGAAAAAAAGCCTACTGACAAACTATTCCAAGAGAATTTGAATCTTCACCATTTTCTCAAACTAACACTACCAGACCGAGCAATGGACATTTTGGACAACTCAGCACTATGTGAAGAAGCGACAGGGAAAGCTAAAACATGGCATGAAGGATGGAAAAACTTGACAATGGAACAGCAAGAGTGCTTAATATGTGTTCTTCAAATTGGAGTAGCATGTTCAGTCGACTTGCCACAACATAGGATGAGTATGCGCCAAGTAGACAGGGAGTTGTCAATGATCAGAGATTCATTTCTTGGCACCAGATTCAATGAAGAGAAAAAACTTTCATTAAGTAACAGGCAATTCTTCTTATTTGCTAAGTTCTTGAATATCTAGGGACACGGACATGGACACGACACGATATGCCAACACATGATTTAATATGTAAAACATGGACACATCGGGGACACATTAATTTAAATTCTTTAAAATTGTATATTTAGATATATATTTTATCTATATATTTATACTTTTCATCTTTTGACGAAATCAAGTCCTTTTTCAGTTTCGACTTTTGTTCGTAAAATGTTTGAAATTTGATGAGTAGATATTTATTATACTAAAATAACTTTAAATTAAACTATATATTACACTATTGGAAGAAAAATTACATATAATACACATTTCTTGTAGTATTCGAAGAGTATCAGTGACTCACACGACATGACACAATATTTGTCGAACACAAGCACGAACACGTCACACCTGTAGGAGTGTTTGTGCATCATAGGTTGTTGAATGTTCATATTCATGGTATACTGTTTGAAAAGAATCCTGACACAAGTGTTTTATTTGCAGGTCCATAGAGTATGCTGAAGCCATATGAAGACGGAAAATTAAAGGACTCAACAATATATAATATTAGTTTTTCTTGTGAATTTTTAGAAAGTAATTATGTTTCTGTTTAACATGATACTTATTTTTTGTGCAATAAAAGAACATGCATAAATCCAGTATACAAATTTTAAATATAGTTTATAACAACATGCAAGGGATTTAATGCTCATTTAGTTTAATTTTGCCAAAATTTTCAAATATGTCAAATTTCATTGTTTCATACAAGTTTTGCACCATAAGTTATATATATCATTGTTTCGCTGATTTCTTGAATCCGTTTAATGTGGTTCATATCATATTTAATGTTCAGCTGCTAACCAACAAGGATTAACCATCAGTGTAACAAATAAAGTTCCCATTAAACAGTACGATGGCAGAACTAACGATAAATAAAACACTACACCATCAGATTTATAGTAAAAGAAGAACTTGAACAAGAAAACTAGTAGAATGTTCTTAACGTGCGTCATTTGACGACTCAGTGCATGGATGTCACGAGTCCATTGGCAATGAAATAGGACACGAGTTGCAATTATATTAACAATTCCACCGTTGTGCGAACGTTCAGTCTCTAAATTTTTGGAAAATTATTAAAGTCCATTACTTAGAAACCAAGGTTTTTTATTTTAGCAAGTTTAAAATGTGGTTTATCATACTAAACTATTTTTTATTTTAGCATACTTCCGGCATCGAGGAGAGGGTGCAGTTGGGAAATGGAGGGGGAGTGGTTATGGTTGGAATGAGTAGGATGTTTAACCTCTCATTTTAACGTTGTAGATTAATGACATTTTGCCCCTCGAGAATGCCATGTAGGACTCGCATACATATTTGATGCTATTATGTACGGATTCTATCAAGCTCGGAATCACGGTGCTATAAAAATGATCAGTTACCGAATTAAATGCCAAAATATAATTTGAGAACCAGTTTGATAATAAGTGAATAGATAGGGGACTCATGTTGCAATTTTCCCAATATAAACATTTTGTCAACACATTTCCCATTCTTATATCAGAGCTGTTTGATTAATTCTTGCATTATATTTTCTATTACTTAGTTGCTTCCACTCTTGACTCTTCAAAATTCCAACTGGTACTCTCTGATATTCGAAAGCTGTAGTTTCTTGTTTTCTTTCACTTTGGACATCCTGATGTTCGTAACCAGCTATATTTTTATTATGCAGATGATTTTTCATGATGCAGGTGAGATATGACATGAACAATTCACACTAATTGAAGCAACACGTCAAAAAGACATCAGCAACTGGACTTTCTATCTTTGAAGCCCGAAAGTCAGTTGCAGAAGGTCAACCTAGATGGATTTTTCTTTGTCTTCGTAAAATCTTGACCCGTGATACTCAATGAAGCCCAAAACTCTGTAAGTTTATATTTAAATTGAGAAACAAGTATCTAGCTGGAGTAAGGAAAAAAGGCTTTTTCATATACGAATATCTACATTTTCCATTGCGTGTTGCCTTTCCTCCCATTCATGACCATAAATTTCCACTGGAACAAGGATAAAGGATACATTTGAGACAAGAACTAAAGGATTAGATTTGGGATATTACCCTCACTTGGTTAGATTCTTGGCTTTATAACTGTTGGAAAAAATGGTTTAATGGGTCAACTTTGAGCCCAAATTTCAGTGGGACCCACCTTTTAAATAATGCGGGACCTAGCATATTCACGTTCTACTCCGCGAGATGATTAACGTGATATATTTATTTATCGAAAACCATTTAAAATTGAATGAAATATTAAGCGTTAAAGTAACCCACATAAACTAAGGATTATGGAAGAATTTGATTTGTCAAACACTTATTGAATGAAATATTAAGCGTTAAAGTAACCCACATAAACTAAGGATTATGGAAAAATTTGATTTGTCAAACACTTATCCCACATAGGAAAGTTAGGAAACTTTGGTGTGGTTTATAAGGTGGAAGTTTGGAATTGGGTTTGGGCCCCAAGGGGTACCAATAGTCTTTGGAAGGGGGAAGACCTATATCCCATTGGGTTCGATCATAAACCCACACGCGCGCGCCGCCGCCGCCGTCCGTCCGACCGGCACGGCACGAGCACGTGCCCGAGTCCGGTCCGGGTCGACCTTTACACTATATTAACTTTTTGGACAAAATTTATTTAAAATTTTGGGCCAAATTGCAAATAATCAAATTCTTGGGTACAAAATTTATTTAAATTTTGGCTTATTCCGAAACTTTGGTGTGGTTTATAAAGTCGACTGTTTCGACTGTTTACCGACCAAACAGTCGACTGTTTACCGACCAAACAGTCGACTGTTAACCGACTTAACAGACACGACTTTTAAGAACAGTATGTCTGTTCGGATTTTTGAGGCTTGTCTGAAAGGTGATGACTGTTCGAATGGCCACGAACAAGTCTATAAATAGCCAGCCTTTCTACCAGAAAATTTACACCATTTTCATTGTAAACTTTCTGTGCTTTGAATCTCATTTCCCTCTCTCTCGTTCTGATATTGTCTCGAAGTCAAAAACACTTCGTTGAGTTCGTTGGAACTCCTACAGACTGCAGTGCTGCTTCCGTAGGAGACGAAAAATTCGTTCTATCCTGGGAAACGATTGCTGGACGCCTTTAGCACCATTGAAGGCAGCAAATTCGTTTTAAGGACACATCGTGAAGTCGGTGGGCTCGAATTACAATTTCTGATCCTGTTGATCAATTCCTGCATTCAGGTAATTCTGTCCGATTGTTTTCGAAGGAGTGAATTCAAACTCTAGAAACAACAATAACTGGAATTTTAGCCGCCAGCATTTCTCTTGGATGTGGCCAAGAGAAGAAGGGATGGTGCTACAGAGAGAGAGGGATTTTTTTTTAATTTTTTTTTCCAGCTTCCTTCAGCTGAACTAGTAGAAAATTATCAACTATACGTGCACCTCTAGATTACATAATTAAAAAAATAAAAATAAAAAGGTTGAGAAATTAAATTGAACTGAATAATGGTACAACGTAAAGGAAAGGGTAATAACAATAATTCTTACCTTAACAAAATCATATTTGGAGAAGCTTTGCGAATGGAGACTGGAAAGCTGCTGCTTTTTATGTTTAAAATCTTTGTCGTTTCTAGGCCTTGTCACTTTTTAAGTGTTGCCGCTGGAACATTTTATCGAAGATCTTGCGCGCACGTTTGAAAGCTACATTTCCCTTTCTATAAAAATAAAACCACACATCCCATTATTTGCCGAAAGCTGAATTTCCCTCCATCCAAACATAAAATCCATTATCAAATACACTTCTTCATGCAACTATTTTTCTTGAACCATCAAACAAGATGAAGATTCAACGGACCTTCAAGAGGATAGTGTCATGCTGGTAATCTGGTATTAAATCATTTTCACTGCTGTTTAAGCAATTTTTTTATTACAGATTGAGGTTTTTGGCGCACATAAGAGAAGAAATTATGTGCAAATTAAGAAGAAAAGCTAGGGAAATCAATTCATTAATCCCCATATTAAAATTTTTAATATGAGATTAAACAATAACTTTTAATCACATGTTTTTATGCTACATTTTAGGCGATTTGGACTCTCAATCTTGAAAAGTTAAAAAGAGTGTCTGAAGTTCAAAAAAATTGTTTCAGACTAATTTGATTAATTTTATGAAAACTACGGTATTTGCTTGCTATAGATAACAAGACATGCAACCCACCTCACGTGAGGGTGGCCTATGCTGACATTGTTTAAAGGCTGTACAAACAGCTTTGCCCACTACCTTAAAAGAGTGGATGGTCAAGTACTATTTATTTTTGCACCCTCCATTTCACATTACTAATTGGTCCCCACTATTTACAAACTGGTTTGATTAAGCTCTTGTCCGAGCCCTATTTTTTGAAAGAATTAATTTTTGAATAGTGTATTGATGTAAAATGTGTAGTTAAAAAATAAGAAAAAGTTTTGAATTTAAGTGTAATATTATTTTATTGAATAATGTGTGATTGAAATGATGTCAATATACTGTTGAAAAATGTATTTTTCCAAAAGAACGAGGCTCAAACAAAGGCTAATGTTCACTATATAGCTTCTAACTCTGCTTCACTTTTTTGCAATGCTTCTATATTTTTTTTTGCCGTTGTTTGTTAATCATTCTCTCACATTCTATCATATTATTTTTTTTACGAAATTCATTTTCAATCACATATTTTTTGTTAAAATAATATTACACATATATCAAAAAAATTTATTTTTTTAACTATATATTTTAACATCAATTACTATTTCATACTCTAATTTTTTAAATTAAAGGGCACAAGCAGGGGGTACTTTTAATTTTGACCTGGTCAAAGGAGCAAAATTTCAGTTTGACTTCCAAAATCATGAATATTATGACATTGACCTCTTGTATGGTAAAAGACAAAGATGCCCTTAAATGTTTTGTACAATTACAAAACAATATATTGTTGAAAGGACTATACTACCCTTTTACTTAATAATTGAAAACCAAACATTTCCCCACTTATAAAAACTTCAAAACGAGCTTCCAACACAGAAAAAACTCTCATCTTTTCATCTGCTTGAACCTCAAAATCTAGAAGAACTCTGGAACGTTGAAGTTGGAAATTTTTTTCACATCAATTACTTCAAATCAGTAAGTACATTTAATCATGTTTAATTTCGTTTTAAGTAAATTAGTATACGTTTAAATAGAGAAATTTTATGTCGATATCGATTTTTTTTAACAGAACCTATCAAAAAAAATTAAATGGATGTATAACTTACGTTTAAATTACGCATGCTTAATTTCGTTTTTAGAACGGTATTCTCCTACGCCAAACTGGTTTAGCTTAACAAACAGTCGGAAACAATTTGAAACAGTTCGGCTGTTGGATGTTTAACAGCCGGCTGTTAGGCTGTTAAACAGCCTTGGCTGCAGCTGATTTTTTGCCTTTTTTCTTTCTTATAATTAATATTTGAAGTTGATTAAAACCATTTTCTCATGCAGATATGATAATCCCCGTGTGTTATTTCGGTGATTTCGAATTGAATGAAAATAATTGGTGGGAATGGAGATGGACGAGTGACATACGTGGTTGTATTGCAATTCCCGTAACAGAGAGTACACCAAATTTAGAAATGTACCACAATTTGCAAAATAAGCTGAATGTTGATCAATCTCAATACGATATGCAATTGAGATATCTATTTAACGGTTATGGGGATTCATCCATTCCGATGCCACCGGTATTCGTTACTAATGATGCTGAATTGAATTATCTATTAGAATTGAATAAAATGCACCGGACTCCGACTGTTCTTGGTGTGACTTTAATTACGAAGGATGTTATCGAAGGTGAACGTGAAGATTCGGATAGGGCGGATAACAATGATCGAGGTTTTTGGGAGACAGTGGAGATAGTTCATGTGGATGATGTGGGTATTCCTGAGACAATTGCTTCTGATCGTGATGTCGCTGTTACGCGCAGAATTTTGTCAACAGTTGAAGACAATGAGAACATAAACGACTTTACAAATGAGAATTTGATTGCTTTATCCCGACAGAGACACGAGCCTGGTGGGAGCTCACAGGTTGGAACAAGTGGACCGTCCTCGAATTCTTCCCGTGTGGCTCCCGATGATGAGGACTTACAGGTCAAGCAACTGTTTGAAACCAAGAAAGATTTGCAGGAAGCTGTGCACCGGCTGGCATTAAAATATAACTTTGAGTTTAAGGTAAAGAAATCAAACAAGTCATTGTTGACAGTTGCTTGCGTCGAAAACAGTTGCAATTGGCGCTTGAGAGCAACTAGGATGGACACGAATGAGTGCTTCATAATTGGCAAGTATTTACGGAAACATGCTTGCGAAGTGGGAATTCTTCGAAACGATCACAGGCAAGCTCGAGCATGGTTTATTGGTCGACAGATAATGCACGAGTATCAGGATCCACGGACGATCTACAGACCTTCAGACATCATTAACGACGTCCGTCGAGAGTACGGAGTGGTCACCAGCTATCAGAAAGCGTGGAAGGCCAAAGAATGTGCGTTGGGGGATTTAATGGGATCGACTGAAGAGAGCTATGCTAAATTGGCTAGGTATTGCCATAACATGGGGACAACTAATCCTGGCACGGTATTTTTTATTAAGACGGGGGGTGATAATTGTTTTAAGTATTTTTTCATGGCTCTCGGACAATGTATTCGGGGTTTTCGAAATGCAATGTGATCCGTAATTCTAGTTGATGGTACAACTCTGAAAGCTAAATATCAAGGTAAATTAATTATTGCTACATGTCAAGATGTCAATATCCAAATTTACCCTATTGCATTCGGCATAGTCGACAGCGAGAATGATCTGTCCATGCGTTGGTTCTTTTCTAAACTGAGGGAAGTGATCGGGGAAGTCGAAGACCCTGCCTTTGTAACCGATCGAGGACATTCTATAATAAACGGTATCACTGAAGTTTTTCTCGAGGTACATCACGGGTATTGCATATACCATATACAAGGTAATTTGAAGACTGGGTATCGGGGCACAAGCATCGTTTCATTGTTCAGGAGAGCAGCCGAAGCTTACAGTGCTGAAGAGCGTAATAAGTTCATGCTCGAGATAGGAAGTAAATCATTGCCGGCGTTGGAGTATCTGACGAAGATGGGGATCGAACATTGGGCACGGGCATACTTTCCAGGACGTCGATACAACATGATGACGTCGAATAACACGGAGTCTCTCAATGCATTATTTAAGAAGGATCGAGAGTTACCAATTCTCGCAATGATTGAGAACATTCGTAACAAGCTACAACAGTGGTTTCATGACCGACGTGCGGCATCAGAGAGTTGCACTAGCGTGTTGGCTCCAGCTCAAGAGGAGAAACTGTTTAAGGCGGCAGATGTTGCGAGGAAGTTGAATGTGGAAGCACTAGATGAGTTTCGCTTCTCTGTGCAATGTGCACGTAATACGGAATATATGGTGGATTTGACTGATAACACATGCACTTGTACGAGATTTCAATTGGAGAGTTTGCCATGTGAGCATGCAGTTGCGGTGGCCATGTATCGAGGCTTTGCTGCGAGAACGTTGTGCTCTTTGTATTATACGACTGAGTCTTGGAGAACAGCATATGCCGAGACTATATTTCATCTGTCGAATGAAGCCGAATGGGAAGTTCCCGAGCACATTCTCCCATTTCATAATTTGTTACCACCAGCAGTTGAACCGCGTGGTCCTGGATGTCCAAGTACATCTAGAATACCATCTACCGGAGAGTTTCCTCGACCGCGTAGGTGTGGCCGGTGCAGAGCCGTAGGGCATACTCAACAATTTTGTACCAGTCAAATTTTCCTAAATGACGAGTAGACAGGTACGTGAAATGAATAATATTTCCTTTTATTATACACTGTTCAATATTTGTTATTTATAAATTTTCAATATACAAAAAATAGTTCCACACTCGGCATACGGGTAAAATAACAAAAAATAATTAAATTTCCAATTTGAATGTTATATACATTGAACACAAATTTAAAATTTAATTATTTTTGTAATTATGAAATAATTAAATTTACAATTGAAATGTTACATATGTAACATTTCAATTGTAAATTTAATTATTTTTGTAATTATGAAATAATTAAATTTACAATTGAAATGTTACATATGTAACATTTCAATTGTAAATTTAATTATTTTTGTAATTATGAAATAATTAAATTTACAATTGAAATGTTACATATGTAACATTTCAATTGTAAATTTAATTATTTTTGTAATTATGAAATAATTAAATTTACAATTGAAATGTTACATATGTAACATTTCAATTGTAAATTTAATTATTTTTGTAATTATGAAATAATTAAATTTACAATTGAAATGTTACATATGTAACATTTCAATTGTAAATTTAATTATTTTTGTAATTATGAAATAATTAAATTTACAATTGAAATGTTACATATGTAACATTTCAATTGTAAATTTAATTATTTTTGTAATTATGAAATAATTAAATTTACAATTGAAATGTTACATATGTATAAATGAAATTTATGGGTCAGCATTAAATTCAAACAAATCACATGCTAGCTTCTTTCTCCAGTTCTGTATCCACGACTGGTTGATTTCATCAACCTTATGTCCTGTACTTAAAAATCCAACGTACTTAATGGCAAATATGCCACAGTCGCCACTGCAATTGAACAAGAATGAATCAGTTTAGTACTGTGTAAATAAAAACTAAATCTGAAAGATGAAAACAACAACGTTCAAACACTTACCTTACGGACTGTCACGCTGTCGTCGTGTTCCGAACGATCCGCAATCTGTCATGTACATTTATCCCCGCTCGTCTGGCCATCATAGGAACAATGACAGCAACGGACTCCAGATTTTGCTCCAACTGGCCTTGTGTCAAACATGAATGATCTGGGTCATACACATATATAGTCGAGTCAGCAAAAACGATCTCCAGCGTAACATAGTGTTTATTGATGCACGCTGGAATGTACATATGTGTACAACCCTCCCATGATTTTCCCCGACACTCGGTGACAGTCCTATCACCCACTCGAGCATATATTTTGGCACCGTGTACTCGTTACCCATATGTGCGAGCGACTGATACTCTATGATAACGGCACCCAGGAACTCGACGTTTAATATGACTCGACCATGGACATCAAATGATTTTGTATGTCTTTGAGCTCGATCTCGCAGCAAGTCCATGGCCAGGTCGATGTGCTGCAGCAGGAAACACCGAAAAAGTATGAGTTATTCATTTAATAAACACAAGGTTACATATACATAAAAAACACGAAATGAATAGTTCACTTACATCGTCAGCGAGCCAAGCTCCTGCAGTGGTGATATCGTGGAACCACTTGTAAGGGTCCGAAATCGTCCTTTGTCCTATCGTGCGGCTAGCTCTGTAAAAAAGAGGGAAATGTTAAAATAAGCGTAGACGAGTTAGCGTACCGTGCTTTATTAAAATCATACAATACTTACCCGGGGATAATTCTCCTCCACTTTGTCTCGAACGCTTTCCACTTGGCATTGTCCACCTCTCTGAATAAGTTCGGATACGTCCCATCGATGAAGTCCTCCTCTTGGCCTCAGCCGTGAAGGGGAAAACAACATACTGTGACGGTACTCTCAATCTCTTGCCGACCACCTGCTCCGTCTCGTCAACAGTATGTCTCTTACCCTCAATCACACGGGGCGTCCTCTCGACCTCTGGGGCCACCTCCTCCGCCCCCTCCATGGGGACCTCCCCCTCCGTCGCCACCACCTCCGCCCCTCCCGTCGGGGCCTCCCCCTCCATCGCCACCTCCTCCGCCCCTCCCGTCGGGGCCACCCCCTCCGTAGTCCCCTCTCACATCCCCATCGGGGTCACCCCCTCCATAGACAACCACAAGGACTCCAATGTCTCATCACGGCAAAAAATGTGGGTGACCCCCCTCTCCATCACCATCTCTGCCACCCTCTCGATCATGATCTCCGCCATCCCCTCTGTCCCCCCATTGTCTGTCAGCTAAATCTCCTCTAAGCGTCGCTACTGTATCCTGAAGGTTGACAACGGAAGACTGTAGTATTCCAACATCATGGGATAGATCGTCAACCCTCCCTGTCAACTCTCGTCCCATATCGTCGACCCTCCCTGTCATATAGTCAACCTTCCCTGCCAAATCGTCGACCCTCCTTGTCAACTCTCGTCCCAGATCATCGACCATCTTCGTCAAATCTCGTCGTAGCGCGCCGACCTCCTCCGCTATAAATCCAGTCAAACGGGCATACAAATCATCACTGTGCCCGGTGACACACGGGGGAGGTGTCTGGACGGAGGTGATGCCAATGACGGCGGCGATGGCCCCGGCGGAGGTGATGCCACTAGCGGCAGTGATTCCCTCGACGGAGGTGATGCCAATGGCGGGGACGATACTCTCGACGGAGATGATGCCAATGGTGGCGGCGATGGCCCCGGTGGAGGTGATCGTCGATCAGTTGGACCGCCCTCCTACATAAATAAAATGAAAATTTATTCAATAAATTATTCAATAAATTTATACGTCGATCATATTCAATAAATTATATTTCATTCACATACCCAATTTCGGTCCAAACTCGGATCAGGCATCTCCTCGTCTGGGGTGTGCGGAACGCCTAAATCCCGCACAAGACCCCGAGCCTCCTCTTCCATTGATGGCGTCAACTCAGGTATGACTTCAAGCTGACATATTGACATTTCAACTATTTAACGATTATGTAAACAAAATTTTAAACTACGTATAATATAAATCACAAATGCATAATACTTACCTGAGGATCGTCGAGGAGGGCCGATAACTGCTTCCCAGTGGGACATCCCTCTGCTTGCGATGATCTCCAATGATGTATCCGAGGGCAGCATGTCTCCCCTCGCTGCGCAAAGCGGGCCCCCAGTACAGGAACTGTCTCATACACCCAAATCTGTAACACATACACTTATTAAGTATCAATGTAATACACTAAAACTTTAACTTTGATTATATTAAACATTTACCTGCACTGCTAACGGCAATCCATATGTATCGTATTTACGCATCAACCCCCTGGGCCTCGAGTGCGATCTGGTAAACACATGTACGGTGTCTTCGTAGCATCTTCGGCCCCACGGATAGTTGTTGAACGCATCGATGTCGTCAACAACTTGCAAATGAAAAATATCGATGGCAGTCTTCTTGTGATGACACCTCATCACACTCTCGAGGATGTAGACCAGCCCAAACTTCAATCTATCTAGCATATGGTCGCACCCCCTGATCGCGACCATCAAGTCGGGTAGAAGCACCGACCCATGTCCCTGGAAGTACGTCTCGTACAGCCTACTGCTTCTCTCCATGGCTGCATCGTCGCCCGTAATCTTCAGTCCAGTGATCAATGTAAACTCAAACATCGAGAAACTGACGACCTTGCCCCCGAGGTCGAACTGGAGGGAATCGCCGTCGACTGGCCTCAGAAGCCGACATAAAAGTGCATCAATGATCTGTCCTGAGTACTGCACCTCTCACAACTGGTACAGTGGCCACAAGAAGGACTGTCGTAGAATATCTCCGTGCTGATCATCGAGCAGCTCCAATACAGCAGTAAAACTCTTAAAGCTACTGTTCCAAGTAGCTTTCCCCGACATCCGTCTCAACTCTGCATCTAAATGATACTCTATCCAACAAAAATTCAAATGTTATAACATTGAACAAGAGATAACAAAATAAAGCATAATCTCAGAAAAAATCAAGAGAACCAAACTCTAACTACTATACAATCACAAGTATTACATTTGAAAAATATATTTACAAAAAACAACAAATCAAATTAAATGTATTGTCAAAAAAATTAAAGAATATAAATATTATTTAAATAAATTGAAAAAAAATCAAAGATTTTCATAAAAGAACAATAAAAGGAACAAAACTAATTGTTAATTTCGAACAACATTATGTATTCAATTATTAAATTATATAAAAAAGAAAATTATAAAAATTAAATAATTAAATAAAATAATTATTATTAGGAAAATATATTTACAAACAAAAAATTTCAAATTAAATACATTTTCGAAAAATGTAAAGACTATTTATATTATTTAAATAAATTTGAAAAAATAAATTAAAGATAATTTCATAAAAAAAAAGGAACAACACAAAATTGTTAATTTTAGAATATTTGAATTATTAAATTATATAAAAGACAAATATAAAAATTAAATAAATAATTACTTTACCTTTTTTTAAAATTTAGACTATTCATATTATTTAAATAAATTTAAAAAAATAAATTAAAGATAATTTCATAAAAAAAAATAGAATCAACATTGTTAATTTTAGAATATTTCAATTATTAAATTATATAAAAGACAAATATAAAAATTAAATAAATAATTACTTTACCTTTTTTTAAATTTTAGACTATTCATATTATTTAAATAAATTTAAAAAAATAAATTAAAGATAATTTCATAAAAAAAATAGAATCAACATTGTTAATTTTAGAATATTTCAATTATTAAATTATATAAAAGACAAATATAAAAATTAAATAAATAATTACTTTACCTTTTTTTAAAATTTAGACTATTCATATTATTTAAATAAATTTAAAAAAATAAATTAAAGATAATTTCATAAAAAAAATAGAATCAACATTGTTAATTTTACAATATTTGATTTATTAAATTATATAAAAGACAAATATAAAAATTAAATAAATTTAAAATAAAAAATTAAAGATAATTTCATAAAAAAATTTTGAAAAAATAAATTAAAGATAATTTCATAAAAAAAATCAACATTATATTATATTGACAATGATAAAAAATTAAATAAATAAATAATGTAATTACTATTTAATCAAATAAAAAATTTAATTAATTACATAAATTATAAAAAAATTTAAAATTTAAAAATTTAATCTGGGCCGGTTCACCGGCCCAGATGCCCGACTGTTAACAGTCGGTGTACCCGACTGTAACAGTCGTTTGTGCGACTGTGATCAGGCGGTGGCCGGGAAATGGCCGGAAACCGCCATTCCCAGCCACTGAGCTCCAAAAAAGGGCAAAAAATCACATTTCCTACACTCCAACATGCCAACAATCTAACTACTCATGCCCATGGATCTAATTTCAACCAAAATTACTAAGGATGCTATACTATGAAAAAAAGCTTTCTAACTGGAGAAAAGATCAGAAAATTAACCGGTTCTTTTATTTCCACTGTAGATGATGGTCGTTGATTGCGACGTTGGTGTAACTCCGGTGGTCGATCGGTTGGATTTCTGCACTCGTCGGTCGGTGAGAGATAATTCAAACAGTCTGAAGGGTAAAATGGGTTTTTACTGTGAATTTTTTTTTAACTTAATTTTTTTTTAATTCATTTAATGGGTCAAAAGCCAATATCAATTTTTACTAGAGTGGAAGAGCGATTTTTATGTATTTCCTCCAAAAGCAGGGCCTTTCTTCTCTGCAGCAAAAAAGAAAAGGAAAAAAACCTTGAACTTTTGGGCTGCAATCTCCCCTTTCCGTTCCCCAAAAACACACCGTCGTCTTCGTCGGCCGTGCCACCTAAACACCACCATCGGCTCTATTTCTCTTTCTTCTACATTACAACGAACAAAAGCATAAAATCCCTTGAACTTCCGTCTGCAATCTCCCATTTCCGTTCCCAAAAACACTTCCACCGCCGACATCTTCATCTACTGTGCCACCTAAACACCACGATCGGCCCACCACTCATTCATCTACGATTTCTTCCACGACGTCGTTTTACAACCCCAGCACGGCATCCGCTACTACCCCTCCAAGTAAAGCTAAAGAAACTGTCACCGTTACTGTACGATTTCGGCTCCTTAGTTAATTTATTTATTCTTTTCTTTAAATTCGATGACTCCTAGATGTTGGTATTAAGCGGAAACAGCAAATACGTAGGATAGTTTCGTTAATGGTATTTGGAAGACTGATTTTTCTGGTGTATTTGTTGACTTGTTTGTTTTTGGGATTCTTAGGTGATGATATGAGGCATATTTTAGTTTTCAGTATAATCAATTTTAGTATTTCTTTTTTTCCATGAATTCTCTTTATTAGGACTTCAGAATTTGTTGCTACATAGCTCGAGATACAAGGACTTCAGAATTGGTTGCTATCAAAGTGATATCATTAGCTGAAGGGGACCTAATTATAATCCTTTTTTTTAATTGCATATAATAATACTACATAAGTTTAGTGGATGGAATATGAAGTTTGAAATCTCATAATTATAGGATGGTTATGAAGAAATTCGTGGTGAAATTGAGATGTTGCAGCAATGTAGTCACCCTAACATTGTTTGCTATCTAGGTAGCTACCAAGGAGAAGAATAGCATTGGGTATGAAGAAGATCATCGGCCTTCAATTATATAATAATTTTTTATCTTTTTGGGATGGTACCGAGACCATGATGCTGTGTGCCCCCTCCGTTTGGTTTCTAAATCAGATGACAACTGTTAGTTATTCACATGAATTTAAATATCTGAGAATTTTGTATTTGTTGGCATATTGTAATGGATTATTTTGGGGGCAGGAGTGTTGCTGACTTGATGAAAGGCCTTAGCCTCTAGAGGAGTGTAAAATAGCATATATCTGCAGAGAGGCACTGAAGGTACCATCATTTTGGTTAGTTATATTTCAAAATCGAACTTTTTTATCTTTACTACAGATTTGTATAAATGTGTCCTTAAAAATGCTGGGATTGTTATTGGGTAATAGGGAATGATTTTGTCCATGAGATAATGCTTGACCATCCAAGGTTAAAATATATCATGACTTGGCACGAATGTTTTATTTTAGAGTTTGATAATTACCACATACTTTTCCATACTAATCTTCTTTTACTGAAATGCAAAAGGTGAGAATACCTGTTCCCATGATGTATAAAATAAGCTGAATCAGTGGGTAATTTGAGAAAAAAATATTAAGAAAAAATTGTCATTAACGTTGGGACATGCCAAAATTGACAATATGGACATCTCTGATATATTTCTTTCTGGCTGTTTCTTATATTTTGCTGAAACTATATCTATATTATCTAATGCAGGGTTTATCATACTTGCACTCAATTTTCAACGTACATAGAGATATTAAAGGTAGTAATGTGTTGTTGACAGAGTTAAATATTATTTTACTATCTATGTTTACAAGAAGCTCTTATTAATACTTGTGCAGTTGGGTGGTTGATTTACCTTATGGTTCTTGAAATCTTAGAAAGCTCTTTAAGTTGGAACCTGCTATATATGGCAGTGCAAGGTATTTTTATTATGTCCGTCTTCATTTATATCTCAATTGACATTATTTTTGCTTTGCTATCTCTGTCAAATTTGTAGTATCATTCAGGCTTTTAATTGCACTACTGTGAATGTAGTCTGCTTACACATTGATCATTCAGATGAAATAGATAACATGGTGATAGAGATAGGACAAAGACCTGGGTTCATACTTGCTGCCACCAATTCATGAAACTTTTGCAAGTGATATGCTGATGATAAAATGAATTCATGGGGCTTTTGAATATCAAATTTAAATAAATAAATGTGTCCACTTCATGAAGGCCTAAGGTTTTGGATCACATGTTCACATAAATTTTATTCATTTGCATTTTTGTTGTTATACATAGAATTTATCTGTCCTTATTGGTTTATCAAACAATTTGTTTTACGTCAGATATAATTGTGTGTAATTTTCATGTCCACTAAAAGGATAATTGGAAAAATGAAATGGATATTTAAATAGTGGAGACTACAATGTTATGGATATATGATTATTTACATTTCAATCCTCAATTACAGAGATCATGGGAAAGGGCAAAAATGGCATCATCATTGGATGAAGTTGGCAGAGGTCCACTTCATTTGCTCTATTTATGTTTATTTATAAATCAAAAGATATCAACAGAATTATGTTGAAGTTTTTGGTTTCTGTGGTTTCTAATTGGGTGCTGATTTATTGATATAGTTGTGGCGATGAATGATAATAAGATTGTAGAATGCTATATAAGATTTGGCATGGATGTGATATTGACATCAGAATCATGTCGAATTTGTAAAATAAGTCCTTCAATCTATTGTGAATCGTTGAAACTTTTGTTGGTTGGATATATTGCTAACTTTTTGCTTTTGTAAATTTTCTAGGCATAAAGCATTGTAATAAAGTACATCAAAAGCTTGGGAACAAGTACGATATTGTATTCAGGTGGATGAACCTCTTAGTGAACCTGAAATAATGGATGGCATGGTAAAGGCTCTTCAAGTAGTGTTTATGCCATTGTACTTCCTGGCTAATGAATTCAATAGTACAACAAATAACAAAAAATGTAAAAGATAGGGATAGTAAATGTTAAGCTTGTATTTTATTATCTTTTCTCTCCCACAAGATAGCAACCATCTCCAAAATGCGATGCCCAATTCCTACAATGAGCAGTGGCGCACTGCTAGTGTCTACTTGGTATGTCATTTAGGCCCACTCCAAACCAGTCTACAACTTGTGGTGCTCATGCCTCGAGCTGTATTAAAGCATGTAGATACCACTTAGGAGTTCATAGTGGTCAACTGCACATTAGTGTATTTTTGTTGAATTCCAAAGGTTAGTGTTCCATATGTACCTGGGTGTTAAGGAAGTCTTATTGGTTGGTACGAACCAATAATAGAATCCCCAGTGTGAACCAATCCTTGGTCATATAATTATCGTCAGATCACCCTTAGGGTGCCATGAGTATCAAGACTTGGAGTTGTTGGTCTATCACCGTTTGGGCTATTCTTATGCGTCTCTCATGGTACTTTTGAATTGAAATGAGAACTAAATACTTTTTTTTTTTTCTAAACATTGTCTTCTCATAATCCGTGAGATTGGTTTGAGAATTTGAAAGAGAAGCTCCGTAAAGCTAACTTTGGTTATTTATATGGAATTGATATAGGTCTGGAAAGGTAAATCCTCAATTTCTATAGTTGCTTCATTTGGGGATTTAGGTATCTATTAAACAATAGTGAAAT
>NW_019227790.1:150726-165343 GCF_002742605.1 Olea europaea var. sylvestris | reverse complement strand
ACTACATGGAACCTCTTGTTGTATAGTCCCCCCCCCCCCCCCCCCCCAATATTGTGCTGGAATTTTTCAATTTCCACTTTATGTGTTCAAAATTAGGCCTGTTTGAGTAGTAATAGTGAAGTTCAAATCTTGTGTAAATTATCACCTTCGATTGTGAAACTTACTAAACTTAAGATGTGTGTGTGTGTTTCATTTGTAGGGTTCTTCATTCTTATTGTTAGCATTATACACTCCTCTGCAAAAGGTAAATGCTTTTTATTTTATACAATTGACTAATCTTGCGAAAACTCCTGTGTGTTTTATAGAAAAGATTGGTTAATAAATTTTTGAATAAAATTTTAAATCGTTAAATTTCATTTTGCCATGCACAAAAAGAAAAATTATGGCTACCTTGCAAAACACAAACTCGATTATTTGTTCTTAACCTCTTGCAGCCAAGTTAAGTTCGCAGATGAGAATAGGTATTCCTACATCCCAAGTACTACAAAAATAACTTGCATGAAATTCACTTTTGGGAAAATAGACCAAAAATTTAATGTGACACATAATGCCAGCTGAAAAGAGTAATAGTTATAACGATTCTATTCTGGAATTGCTTCCGTGGTCATCAACAAAAAGCTACTTTTAATATGCACACTTAAGGTGGTATGGTAGTTAATTTGGTTTCTAAACTACTGAAGATAATCTCTCTTTTCACTGCTCTGGCAGAGTATGTTGTTGTGACTAACACTAGCGAACTAATGATATGGTTGTAGTTTGTCTTGAAAGAATTGGGTCATAACTAAGAAATATTTGTATTATATTGTGATCGTCAGAGTGCTATTTACTTAGCAAGTAATCATGTTTAATTATGCAAGGATGAAGCATATATAAGTTCACTATCACTTCATCAAATCGATTTTGGAGGATGAAATCTTGATACTTGAGAAGATTCTATAAATCGGCTACCATGTTGACAATGACTATTCCAATTGAGAAACTAAAGTTGCACACAACTTTAGTTTAATTTCTTTCTTGAGGATTGAAGAGTTATTGCAACTGTAGAGGAGGCATTGATATTGGATTAGTCTCTAGTAGAAGAATATTAAGTTATGGAGCCTAATTATTATTAGGAATTTAACATTTGTACTTTCAAATTTTCTAATTTTCTCTTATAAATAAAGAGCCATCAATAGAGTTTAAATATCATTATCAGAAGAGAAATATATGTTAGAGAAAAATGGTGAGTGAGATCCATTTTTCTCTTGTAAACTTATTTACATCATAATAAATTTTTGCGTGGTGTTAAAGGATGTAATATCACATTGATGCGAACTTATAAATTTTGCATTTTCTTGTATGTCCATTTTCTTTCTACGATTATATAAATATCAATGTTATAGAATTAGATTTTCTAATTTTAGCACAATCAATGCCCACAATGAGAGGTGTGACCTTAGTCCAATAACACTCATACAAATGGTTAAGGAATTCTAGAACTAGGTGGATATTGCAAATGGATTAAAATATTTCCATGTTTTTATTTATTTATACATTTTTTTAATATTATTCATTATTAATATAACTAAACATAAAATACATAAGCAAAATAAAAATATATTCAGTGTGGAATGGAGTATTTTGCCATTGTTTCGCTCAAAAGAAGATGTTATGAGCTTCCAAATGCTCCAGCAAAAAAACATGCTCTTTATTCCAATAGACCGTGTATACCAACTCTCACTCTTTATCCATTCGTAGAGCAAAACTGGGATATAGCATAGAAGTTGTCCAACAAAAATAAATTGCTAGAAACTTATAAAGATGTCAAATGTCAAGTTGTCAAATCGCTAGGGACGGCAGTGACTTCTTTTCCAACATCAAATCACAGGGATTTGTTAAGAATTTCAGGGTACAAAAAGTCGCATTGACAATATGAATAATGTTCTTAGTCGTAATATGTCTTAAATGGAATCCAACATAAATTTTGTTTCCTAGTACAATAACTCTCTCTGAAAACATATATATAATAAGATAGTTCGAACTCTTCTTGACATTTCAATGTCTTGAAGTTAAGAACATGAATATGATAATCCAAAAGAAATATCTAATTTGACCACATTTCAATGTCTTGAAGTTGCATCACATGGATGTTCAGAGACAAATTGTGAAATGCTTGGTTGACAAGATAAGAATTTATCAAAAACATAAGCTAAACTTTATTCTCAATGAACATGTAGCTACCTATAGGTATCCTTCTTCTTTCATACTGTTCAATGCATTTAGGGTTTTAGATTTAGCAATATAGCAGTACGTTTACTGTTATGTCTAATGAAATCAAATCTTTTGCAAGGTATGATAAATTCTGTGCTATTGATGTTGCAAGATTTTAAGCAAAATTGGTGGTCTCTGCATAATCTGAGACCATAATTAGAACCAAACTTACTCATAATTGGATTAATTATGCATCCCAAGCTCTTATCCAACATTTTCCTCTCATCCAAATGTGGTCGTGTGTATGAATGTTGATCAGCTGGTGTGTGCAAATTAATATTACTGAACTTTAAACAGATCTTGAGATATAAACATTTGTGGGCACTGCCATAAAGTACTATCACTACCTTCCTTATACACGAATGAAGGATGCACTAGGATGTTTGAAATATCTGTCTCGATATTCATAATTTGGTGAATAATCGTCTAAGAAAAGTTAATGGGAATATCAAAATCACATATTTAGTCAAACATTAAATTCTTTGTGTACGACCTCCTTTGCCAGAAAAAATAAAAATAAAAAAGAGACTAAAGTTAATGAATAGTAGAGGCGTCAACAAGGACAAAGGATTAAGTTTTTCTTAGTTCACCCTCATTCTGAAGTCGTGAGAACTTATGAGTAATGCTAGATTCTCTCACAAATTGGTCATTAACCTAAAACACATAAATCCTTCATTTTAAAAATACTGCATGAATGTTGAATATGTTATAACTTACAAGTACAATCGAGTTTTATATGAAACATGAAATACAATAGAAAACTAAAATTCACTAAGTTGAAAGGGAATTCTTTGTTCTGAAAAAATGAAAATCAGTTCAATTCCAATTCATATTAGTAGACAGCATCTTGTTTCCCAACAAAATGAAGCCAAAACCTGAGTGGTAAGTATAAATTTTCACTTTTATGTCTTTATAATTTCACATGTTAAGATGTGAATAACTTAGATTATTAAAAAAAAATATTGGTATAAATTTATAACGTTGACCTTATCTGATATGAGCACTAGCCTTATATAAGCCTACCTATTATGGCTCATTTTTGGCTTCGATTTCAATTTATTCTTTAGTCTAAAATTCAGTGTGGCCTAAGATTATATTAAGCTCGGTTTGAATTGGTTTGATTCACTATCATAATTGGACATTGGAAGGGTTGTTGCATCTTAGTGTCATTCTCTGTGTTCATTTTTCTTGTTTCTATTTGATTGACAGCGTTATCATGCATACTTCATGTATGAGGTTGATTCGTGGAGCATCATGTGTACAGGTTTGGTTCTTCTTCTTAACTCTATATTTCCATTTTCTTGATAGGTGAGTTTTGTAGTCCATGTAATGCATACTGGGAATAATGTTATGAGTTCACTGTTCAAATGGATTTTGTTTGTGACTATTTTTATCGACAGCATTGCCCTGAAAATCATTTTTATTTTATTTTAATTTACTTCAACTGTCGCGGTAATTTCTGATCACTATATGCTTAGCCACTGTAGTTTAATTAAGTTTACTTATAATTTTTGTAGCATAAACTGTTTCTTTATATGTATTCTCATACTATTCATGCAATTTAACCCTCCCAGTTGACATTCCCCAAATAAATCTATGGAAAATAAGCAAAGAAAGATATTGAATAACCAATTAATTCTGTTGGCATGGGTACAAATTCTTATTCTTGTCGTTAAAAGATTAAGGTTGCTTTGCATTATATGCTTCCCTATATTTACTTCAGAATTCAAACAAAGCAATGTCAAGGTCTTGTAACGATCACATTTTTTCTTGGTGGTTTGGGAGGAAAGAAGATCTTGTGAAATATTTTTAGGTGTTTGCCTACCTACTGATTATGATTGTCTTGGATTTCCTTGTCAAGGACTAAGAATTTGGTGGATGTTGGGAAAAATCTATGGTGCTAATTTATAAATCAACACAGTTTTGAATGTTGCCCCAATAACAGAAGGGGCGTGCTACAAGAACAGGGGGCTGACCGCCCCCTGACCGAACCCCACAAATAGGGGGGAGTGCCCATGTTTTTTTGCGGGCCCCACCCCCATTTGTGGGGCTCCTGTCAGGGAGGCGGTCAGCTTCCCTGTTACAGGAGCATTTTCCATAGCAGAAAATCTTTTAAGTATTGACATGTCTTATTCTTTAATTTTAAAATCATGGCTTACCAAGCTAATCTTATCTAGTACTTCATTGCTAATTCGAAGCCTATCACAGAGGGGGTTACCATTTTGGTGTGCTTCATGGTAATCACTGGATTACTGCACAATTCAAAGTACCATTGGAGATTATTTTAGTATTCTTGCTTCTCTAGCATGCTCTTAGTAGTCTTCTGGTTACACCTTATGCTGAGGTAATCGGTCATTTAAACACAATTCATATTCAAATTATCACAGCTTATATTAACAATCAGAATAAGATTTAGTAGTACGAGATGAAAATTTACAGAAATTACTTCAAGTGAAGAATTGATCATATTACATTTTTAATTTGCCTTTTTGCTTCCAAACACGAGTTCATTCTTATTTTTCTTTCTATGCTAACCTCACCCGTTTAATTCTCTAATTCAATAGCTTCCATCAATTAGCAAGAACACATTCCATTAAATACCTTATTATTTGAGATACAGGTTTCACACCAGTTCAGGAAAAGCAATCAAGTGACGGATTTATTAACAAAAATGGGTGCACAAGGGGTAATGCCGAGATTTACATCTTGTGGTGACTTGTTCGGTTGGACCGCATTGGAGTTCCCTACTTACGTAAGTGAGTTGATTGGTCTAGAAAATTTTTAAATTCGCTATTTGTAAGGCTATTTTGTCATCACGGTATTCCTCAGCCATAAGTGAGGATTGTTTTCAATAAAATTATTGGTTGACTTTAAAAAAAAAAAAAATTCTCATTATTTATTTCCACTCTGATTGAGTTTACACCCATCCTACAGATAGGCAAAGTTTAAGTGGGATATCTCATGGCTTCCGTTTGGGACACTAAGGTAAACCATGTTTGAACTCTGTTTCAACATATAGTTACTAACACAGGTTATAATAGATTTATTGAGGTAAGCATTGATTCTAAAATAGTAGTGCATCTGGGATCTGCCTTTATGTGAATCATGTACTCAAAGAGTCTTCTGAAGTGGGGCAAAATTTACAACTACAATCAAAGAGAACTTAATTCAGAAATTTGATCTCATCAATCAATACTCTAAGCCTCGTTTTAACTGCTAAACATGCATTGAAAATATTGATGTTAATGTAGTTTTATATTCAAAAATAAAGAATAAATATGCATGTATGACATATCTTGCTTGAAGTCTGCTTTCATTATGGTTTTAATATGTATGCATTTAATTCCTCTCGAAAAGGTTACATCAATTTTTAACTTATTGGTTTAGGGTTCAAAAAATATAGTGGTTTAGATAAATTCATCAGAATCAGATTAATCTTTTTATATATGGTCTGCCTTCCAAAGAATTGAAGGCAAACCATTAACTTTCGCATGCTTTGAATAAACTTAATGATAGTATACATCCTGTTTAATTGATGTATAACTGGGGAAGAAAGGAAAAGATCAAAGGTGACTCGTAAGGAAAAGTATGAGGTATGATGAGCAAAATTCAGAATCTTTGCTTGCGATGGGATATTGGGAAAATGGATACTTGTTTTTACATATTATTAATACTTCTTAAATATATGCCCACCAACTGTTTGGTATTTTGATTATGAAAGCCGCATTTGATTGATCATTACAAAACAATCAACCCAATCGAGCCCGTAGCTTTTCTCACGGTGACGGCAACTCCGGTACCCAGGTTTCATATGGTTTATATAGATATTCCTTTAAATAATTTGGTTTCTGATGTATGAAAATTGGAGCAGGAGAGGTAGTTTCGTGTAAGTTTGGGAAGAAATATTCTGATTTGAATACATCAATAGGATTCCATAGTCAATATGCTTCGCCAACCCTTATGTAATTTTGACTTTTCTTCTAATCTTTACATTCTTTGACCGACGATAATCCAAAATTGCAAAAGCAAATAGGATGTATGTAATTTACGAGAATTCAACACATTTAACACACTAAAATTACCGTTAAAATAAAATGCACGGGCAAAGATTAGTATAGATAAAAAGAGGGGGGAAAGACTGTGGACATTAGAGGGGTTGAACCAAGCTCAGAAGTTACAATTTTAAATGTGCTAATTCTTTAAATTGGTACCTTATAGTTTGATTTAGTAAGGTTTGGATTAATTTACGTGATTTGATAAACGATCTTGTATTTAATTTTTATAAATATTAATATGCAATTTTTATTCTATACTTAAATGAGTACTGAAGTACTTATTAAATTTTCAAGCATTGAGACTCAAATTCAATTATCAATTTGCTTTGCTTTCAAGTCCTTAAAGACATAGTTCATTCACAAAAAATAAAAATAAAAATAAAAAATCATTAAGTTTCAAAAAAAAATAAAAATAAAAATAAAAATAAATCTCCCCTCTCTTTTTGATCAATTTTGCTAGTGGTATATTGGGATGTACCTAACGGTGTACACCCCACTTACATAAGCGAGAGACTCACTCGAATAAAATATCATTTCTTTCACATGGGTCTCACTTCCATGTAAGTGAGGTGTACATCATTCGGTACACCACATTATGTACCACTGGACAAATTCTTTTTTGATACCTCATTTTTATGTAAATCATTATGCAACGCCATTATGTACAAATAACATTATTCTTTTTTAAAAAAATATTTTCTACCGTGCATTCTAAGATATCCATAACTTTTTCCTACTTTTGAATCATACTTTTTTCCAAAATTAAATCATTTTTTCTTTCAAACAAGCTCTAAATAAAAATTTTAATTTAACAGATCTTGTATTATGTGGTTGAAAACAAAACATAAACTATATGGAGAGCAAATAACTTCTCACGCTGGAAAAGGAAATACACGAGTTTATAAACCTTCTGATCATTTTAGTTATTCCAAAAATAAAAATAATAAATTAGATATATAAATAGGGTAATTAAAATTGAATCAAATGTTATTAACTCTATTTAGGTCTGGATATTAATTCTTAATTTGTCAGTTTAAAATACTCATTCACGATCCGTATCATACCCTTCATCTAGCTACGGCAATAAACTTACAACTTAGTTGACATGGACAGTTGAGCATCTTTGGTAATAAATGGATCTCATATATTTTTCACGCATCATCATGGTCATATCTACAACATAAGATACTTAAAATTAGATAATAAATACAATAAAGATATAAAGTAAAAATAAAATCAATCAATCCAAAAAATAATAATAATAAATAAAATTCAATCCTTTAAAATTTTAAAATAAAATAAAGCCACTATATAGTTTAGGTAAAAATGAAAATTTTAGTATATTTTGATGAAATGCATGATTAAAAGCTGATAAAAATTATGTGAAACCATAAAATATGTGATTGAAAATAAATTTAAAAAAATGGGGGCCAAAAAGGGCAAAATAATAGCCTATTTTTCTACATTGATTTCCAAAGGATTTTCAACATCTTTGCCATTGTATGTAGCACATTTCAAATCAGACGGTACTTTGCCTGCTACAAATCCAAGATAGTATATAGTAGGAGTGTACCTTAAAAATTGGTTCTATGAATTTTGCTTATAGTTGTCATTTCGAAGTAATGTCTATGAAAAAAAAATGAAAGGTTAGAGATCATTATTGCAATTATTCCTATAATATTCAATCGAGTAGTATAGATGATCATTCTTACAAAATTATAGAGATATTTATATGTCTTAGGAATGTATCATGAAATTTTTTATGAATTATAGAAATATTTATATATGTTAGGAATATATCACTATCACTATAAAAGAGGGAATGTGTGATCACTATTCATCTGTGCTCCCGCAATTTCACACTTAAATGGCTAGATACTGTTCACAAACTGGTTAACATTAAATGCTATTACTATCACTACTCTTATTGAAGGAATTGTCACCAAAAAAAAAAAAAAAAAAAAATTTTCCCAAAAAAAAAAAAAAAAAAAAAAAAATAGAGAGGTAGAAGAATAACGAGAACCCAATTCATTGACAAAATGAATAAAAATACGAGGACAAAATTATCAATTGAAATTTTCCCCAACATTCTCACATTTTATCAAGGGTGGTTATATTGATACCATATTAATTTCTAATCACTTTTTAATTGCAATAAAGGCTCTCGATCTTTTTTTATTGTCAAACTTATATTCTCAAATTTTTGTCGCATTCTTATCTAAAACTTTCTTATTAATTAACATATCCAGTCCATGATGTTAATTTTCTCGAGATATTCTACTTGCTTTAAAATGTGGATATTCTGTCATACTTATGTATTTTTTATTTTTCAATATTTATAAATAAAATTACAAATAATTCTTTTTATGTCATTCTGGTGGATTTTTTGAATAGAATTCATCATATCGAACAAGATACAATAATTAGTTGAAGTTTGAGGATAATAAATAAGAATGTGACCAAAAAAGTTAGAAACATAAGTGCACTAATTTAAAAAGACTAGTAGTAAACACGTGCATTGCACGTTTTATGTATGAAATGAATGATATGAGTAATATTTGTAAAGTAATGTAATTGATAATGCTAAGGAAAAAAAAATTAAAATTGTTAGAGATATATATGAATAAAGGTTTTATGAAATTACATAAATAATGTGAAAGTATTGAATAAATTGAAATGTAATATTTTGTTTACTTATTTGTTTATATTAGACATTGTTTGGACCCTATTTCAACCATTACAACAACATCAACTAGCTTTGTGGTATAGACGGATACGTAGAAAAATTGAATTAAAAGACGTATATTTGACTAAGTTTAAAATGTTTACTTATGAGTGAACTAAATGTATATAAATAAATTTCAAAAGAAAAAATTATTCATTTTGTATGTAATATAAACCTTTTTACCTTAAAAAGTAAAAACCAAAAAGTGTCTAAATACATTTAGAGAAAAAAAATTACATAACTCGTTATATTAATCAATAATATTTATTTTAAATTAAAAACCAAACTTACATTCAAAACGGATATAAAAGTGAAAATCTTAAAACAAAAGTTTTCATTTTCTTTTGAATGGGATAAATACAAACGGAGGAATAAAAATTCCCCTTTTAATGTATCCAAATTAAAATCTTTTTCTTCTCTTCATATATTTATATTTAATAAGTAACTGGATTACCATCAATTTTTATTTTTATACCAAAATGATCACGCAATAATAATAAAATACCCAATACTATATTAATTATTTTTTAGAACGCGCAACATTAATTTTCATTAATACTTAAAAATTTGGTTTTAGTGAAAAATGTATAATTCAGATATGAAGCTTGTGTTTAGTGAGATGGATACAAATATGGGAAAGGTAAGTAACTTCAAATTATTTGGAGTAATTAGTATGGTTTTAAATTTGATAAATAATTCCTTCCATCTTCGACTCGTCCCCTCCTAATTGTTGATCACATTTAAACAATTTTTTTTCTTTTCAATTTATTGTCCTTTGTATTTAAATAGTTATGTTATCTATATTATTAATGAAATGTGCAATTTATAATCTTTTGAATGAAAATGTAGACAACTTTATGTGAGGACAAATCGGTATGTTTCTCATCTATTTCGACGTTTTATTTTTATCGATATTGTAATTATAAATAATTATATAAGTAAATGAACGTCGATTTCAAGTGAAGCTCACCTATATATAGGTGGCATTAATGATGGATAAAATAGAATTTAACTTTATGTAGTCTCCTTTCAAGTATAGAGTTCATTTTTCATATTGGAGTACTCATAATTTTATATTAATTAAATTAAGTTTAATCACTTAAAATTGAAGCTCATCTACATATATAATTATATTAAACCTATAATATATATATTAATTTATATTGTAATTAATCTACCATTATATTAAAGTAACATTTAATATATTATATTATATTATATAATTATAATTAAATTACGTTTAATGTATGAGCTTCGATTTTAAGTAGTAAAATTAATCTAAATAATGTAATTTAAGTAATTAAACTAAATTTGATTAATGAAAAATTCTAAGTACTCCAATATAAAACAATAAGCATTACACTTAAATGGATTTTAAATGAAGTTAAGTTATATTAAACGGTGCTATATTAAATATAATGGTAGAATTGACATATAACTAAATATATAATGATAAAGTTGGTGCAGTATTCCAAGCTTAATTCTTATTTGGCTTTTGGCATTTAAATTTAAAATTGAGGTTATCCAAATAAAACCGAATTTAAAAAGTTGTTAGTTTTGGGAATAAAAGAACAACTAGAAAATCAATTTCATAAAAATCTTCCAATAGAAAATTTAGTTACTTTTAGCTGCATCCAAATAAGATTTTTTTTTCACATAAAAATTCATCTCCATTTACAGTAGGAGAGAAATTAGAGCACAAAAAAATAAAAATAAAAATCGTAGTCTAATCTAATTAGATTCTCATTTTAAGTTCATATAAGTTGTATCGCGTCATAGTTGAGAAATATAAAACCTAAATAACCAATTTATAAGGTACAATCCAACTAGATACTACATTGGATTTCTGGAGTGTCAAGCACCATCTGATCTGAATTAAGCTACATATAAGGGTATGATACGGATTGTGAATAGTCAAGAATTGTAAACCAACAAATTAAGAATTAATAGCATGACTTAAATAGTGATAATAACATTTGAATCAATTTTCATTACCTTATATATCTAATTTATTATTTTTATTTTTCGATTTCATTGGCCGATGTGATGCATAAGAAATCATCTTTAGGTATTACAAAAATCTTTTCTAGCCACACTCCCTCCTTGATTGCTTCAAAAGTTGCCACATACTCTTACCTCCAATTCTAATGTGAACGCTTATCTTGATGTGGGCTTACATGAGCCCCTATTGACTTGAAGATCAAATTAGATATAACTCGTCATATCTGAAGTTGAATAAACCATTATATAATCTCTAATTTTGCGAAGATACTTGATTATATGCTTAACAATTGTCTAGTGTTCCGCTTCCGAATTTGACTAATATCTATTGACCATTCAAATAGCAAATTAGCAAATATATGATCGTGTGCATAGTATGTTATTCACAAGGCTTCCTAAAGTCGAGAGATAATAAATCTGCTTGTTGTATTCCACTTCGTTATTTGCTTCAGGGTAATGCGTCTGTGACAAATGAATTTAATGTCCAAAAGGCATTTGAACTTTCTTCGCATTGCAAATCTCATTAGTATTTTGTCTATATTATGAAGCTTGAAAGAGAGCAATTCTTCCCTTCTTCATAAGGCTGAAAAAATGGTCATTTGAGAAGGTTGAAAAAGTCGTGTATAATGGATTTCCTTTTCCAGTTTGAGAAGTTATTTACTCTCCATGTAATTGGTATTTTACTTTCGACCACATAGTACAAGATATGTTGTTAGTTTAAATTTTTTATTCAGAGCTTGTTTGGAAGAATTTTTGAAAGAAAAATGAATTATTTTTGAAAAATATATGATATAAAATAAATTTATGGGTTTCATAAATTTTGCGGTTCAAAATGATTTTAAAAAAAAATCAATCTCAAACAAGCCCTCAATAAAGTATAAATGGATATATATTTAGTGCTTGTAGGATAAATCCTCAAAATTAATGTCAAAGTCAATAATTAATTGTAACCACATATTTTATAGAATTAGTGGTTTCAAATGAACTCATCGGCTTGAATGACACGTGGCTTGACTAAAAAAAAAAATCCAAGCCGGCTTGAAGCTTGTTTGTAAGAGACAAAGCTTCGGTCAAGTCTCAAAAATTAGACAAAAATTAGATTTGGCCAGACAGCTGCACAAGCCCAAATACAAGCAGGGCCCCATGTGGACTCATGTGGCACGCCTTGTTACTTGCTCTTTAAACCACTTGCATAATTAATTTTTTAAGTTCGTAACTTAATGACCACTTATTTTGTATTCAACAACTTCGATAATTACTTTGTAGTTTTTAAATTAATTTTGTAGTTTGTAAATTAACGATCAATATTTCTTATATGCAAGTAAAAAGGAAAAAAAATGTAAAAGCTCGTGAGCCAGATAGGATAGAGCCAAAATCGGGGCACGAGCCTAGCTCGAGCTTGGCTCTAGCCTTTATTTTAAAGACGATATCGATACCCGAGCTTGGGTTGGCAAGCCAGCTCGATTCTGCTCGTTGTTACTACTATATAGGCCCCACAATTAATACTTAATTTTTTGCCAATCATTCCATAAAATCCATCACTCATTCTTATCAAAATCAACTTTTTAACCGTCTCAAAATTATGTAATGGTATGTGCTTCTCTGCGTAATAAATTTACACATTTTATTCCTGCTTAAAATTTCTTGCGGGGAGTCTAGTAGGAAATCTGTAAATAGTTTTATATTGACCTTATTACAAGGTTTTGCAGTTTTTTCCCCTAATTTTAAGCCCCTTTTTGACGTATTTAAAACTAAGATTTTACTAAATTTTGATTGAAAATAAAAAGGACAAAGATAGTATATGTAATTGAAATTTTGATAAAATTTATAAATTCCATAAAGTGTATAATTAATTATTATCTTTGACTTTATTTTTTTTTTTTTATCAAAATGTTAGTTACATAAAAAAGAAGCTCTTATTCATATTTCTCGTCAAAATTAAAGTACACGCTATTTTAAGCCCCCGTTTAGCCTCCATTATTTCAAAGTAAAATGCGTGGAATATTATTTTTTTAGAGAATGGGCAGTTGAAAAAAAAATTCGATTTACATGTAATATTATTATATGGAAGATTGTGTGATTGAAAATAGGAGAAAAAAACACTCTATAATGAAAATGATGCACGGTTAAGTGCACGTGCTTGTGCTTGTGCTTGTGCTTGTGCAAATTTTATTTAATGCGCCCAATCCGGTTAACCCATTTGAGCCCAAGTTCTCTTCGCACTCCAGGAATGCAGCCTTGCAATTAAAATCTGCTCCAATTAAAGATCATGATCCAACCCAGCACCTTCACCCATTTGACCCGACCCAGAAACATCAAGACCGGAAACTGCATTCAATTTTTCAGTGTTGACGTAATCATTTCCATGCAAATCTTCCCCCGTCCTATAAATTCCTGCCTATTTCAGCGACGGTTTCCTCCTTTTCAGTTTTATCCTTCTTGCCCATACAATGAAGAACGGTACACTCGATCAATATTGTGCCCAATGAGAACAACGGAGTGGATTATTCTCAAAAAAATATTTCCCATGTCCGGACTTTTTCTATTTTAGACTTTGACGGATCAATCGCGACCACAAATGGATGCATACAAGGACGAAAGAGAAGATCCTTAGCTTCGTCTAACTCGAGAGGAGTCCCCAGTGAGCTTGCAATTGATCATAACGTATTTTTTTTACTACTTGCCTACAGTTAATTCTTTGTTACATTTGTTTCCGACGAAAACGAGTTAGTTCCCTCTTCTCTGATGTAAATCTAAACTTTGATGGGTGTAGAATCCGTCAAACTCCATTAATGGAGGAATAAAGTGGAGATAAACCCATCCCCGATCGAGCAAAAGTGCTTATTAGAGTATTCTGCAGATGCTTATGGTAAACTCTACAAACCCTTGTTACATATATTTCTCTTCAATTCCACATTCTACAGATGATTCAGGCACACTCAAGTCACACACCTTTGTTACATATATATCTCTTCAATTCTCCATTCTGCAGATAATTCTTGGCATACTCAAGTCACACACCATTGTTACATAGATTTATCTTCACTTCTCCATTCTACAGATGATTCTGATACACACAAGTCACACATTTCTCTTCAATTCTTCACAGATGATTCTGGTACAGTCTCAAGTTACACACCATTATTACATATAAATATATGTATGTTCTCTTTATGAACCCATTCGATCCCCCATTCAATTAGATGAGACCTATTATTGTATAGGAAAAGGCCTCATTCTTTTATGTAGGTATACTTCAGCAATTTCGGAGGCAAATATAGACTTAAGGACCCCAAAAGTCTTCGCCCGCCTTCCGGATCTGTTAAGATATGAGACAACAACACTATTAGCTGAAAAGCACAACAAAAAAATAAATAAATAAATAAAATTAGGCAGATGATGCACCTGCACTTCGTCAAGGTTGACTCCATTTTCCTTGAGAATCAATAGAAATCGTTCAAGGCTATCCTCAGTTGGCTTATAATGTCCACTGGAAGGTGAGATGCGCTAAAAAAAGTAAAGAGGTTACATTAGATCAAAAAAGTATTTAGCAAAATCACAGTTCAATTCACTTCCGTCCTTCACA
>NW_019227790.1:145490-150718 GCF_002742605.1 Olea europaea var. sylvestris | reverse complement strand
CTGACAACGACACTATTAGATGAAACACCGAAGCACAGGACAAAAAAAAAAAAATAATAAATAAAATAAATAAATAAATAAAATAATAATAAGCAGAAAATTAGGCAGATGATGCACCTGCACTTCGTCAAGGTTGACTCCATTTTCCTTGAGAATCAATAGAAATCGTTCAAGGCTATCCTCAGTTGGCTTATAATGTCCACTGGAAGGTGAGATGCGCTAAAGAAAGTAAACAGATTGCATTAGATCAAAAAAGTATTTAGCAAAATCACAGTTCAATTCACTTCCGTCCTTCACAATTCAATTGATACTCCATGAAGTCAAATTCCTTCCTTAACCCCATCTGTGGCAACAGTATATTGTACCTCAATACTCATCTACAATCCACATAAAGTATCTAATGGATGTTGTCACATTTGTACCACAATTGTGACTTATCTTAGGATTTGAGTTAGTTGATGTAGTGAAACTTATGGTTAGGCCATCACTAAGTCTATTTTTATTAATTATAGAAATATTTATATATGTTAGGAATATATCACTATCACTATAAAAGAGGGAATGTGTGATCACTATTCATCTGTGCTCCCGCAATTTCACACTTAAATGGCTAGATACTGTTCACAAACAGGTTAACATTAAATGCTATCACTATCACTACTCTTATTGAAGGAATTTTCACAACAACAACAACAACAACAATAATAATAATAATAATGAGGTAGAAGAATAGTGAGAACCCAATTCATTGACAAAATGAATAAAAATATGAAGACAAAATTATACATTCTCACATTTTATGAAGGGTGGTTATATTGATACCATATTAATTTCTAATCACTTTTTAATTGCAATAAAGGCTCTCAATCTTTTTTTTATTGTCAAACTTATATTCTCAAATTTTTGTCGCATTTTTATCTAAAACTTTCTTATTAATTAACAAATCTTGTCCATGATGTTAATTTTCTCGAGATATTCTACTTGCTTTAAAATGAGGATATTCTGTCATACTTACGTATTTGTTATTTTTTAATTATTTATAAATAAAATTACAAATAATTCTCTTTATGTCATTCTGGTGGATTTTTCGAACAGAATTCATCATATCGAACAAGATACGATAATTAGTTGAAGTTTGAGGATAAGAAATAAGAATATGACAAAAAAAGTTAGAAACATAAGTGCACTAATTTAAAAAGACTAGTAGTAAACACGTGCATTGCACGTTTTATGTATGGAATGAATGATATGAGTAATATTTGTAAAGTAATGTAATTGATAATGCTAAAGAAAAAAAAAATTAAAATTGTTAGAGATATATATGAATAAAGGTTTTATGAAATTACATAAATAATGTGAAAGTATTGAATAAATTGAAATGTAATATTTTGTTTACTTATTTGTTTATATTAGACATTGTTTGGACCCTATTTCAACCATTACAACAACATCAACTAGCTTTGTGGTATAGACGGATACGTAGAAAAATTGAATTAAAAGACGTATATTTGACTAAGTTTAAAATGTTTACTTATGAGTGAACTAAATGTATATAAATAAATTTCAAAATAAAAAATTATTCATTTTGTCTGTAATATAAACCTTTTTACCTTAAAAAGTAAAAACGAAAAAGTATCTTATCTAAATACATTTAGAGAAAAAATTACAGACTAATCATGCTCGTTATATTAATCAATAATATTTATTTTAAATTAAAAACCAAACTTACATTCAAAACGGATATAAGAGTGAAAATCTTAAAACAAAAGTTTTCATTTTCTTTTGAATGGGATAAATACAAATGGAGGAATAAAAATTCTCCTTTTAATGTATAGAAATTAAAATCTTTTTCTTCTCTTCATATATTTATATTTAATAAGTAACTGGATTACCATCAATTTTTATTTTTATACAAAAATGATCATGCAATAATAATAAAATACCCAATACTATATTAATTATTTTTTAGAACGCACAACATTAATTTTCATTAATACTTAAAAATTTGGTTTTAGTGAAAAATGTGTAATTCAGATATGAAGCTTGTGTTTAGTGAGATGGATACAAATATGGGAAAGGTAAGTAACTTCAAATTATTTGGAGTAATTAGTATGGTTTTAAATTTGATAAATAATTTCTTCCATCTTCGACTCGTTCCCTCCTAATTGTTGATCACATTTAAGCAATTTTTTTTCTTTTCAATTTATTGTCCTTTGTATTTAAATAGTTATGTTATCTATATTATTAATGAAATGTGCAATTTATAATCTTTTCAATGAAAATGTAGACAACTTTATGTGAGGACAAATCGGTATGTTTCTCATCTATTTCGACGTTTTATTTTTATCGATATTGTAATTATAAATAATTACATAAGTAAATGAACATTGATTTCAAGTGAAGCTCACCTATATATAGGTGGCATTAATGATGGATAAAATAGAATTTAACTTTATGTAGTCTCCTTTCAAGTATAGAGTTCATTTTTCATATTGGAGTACTCATAATTTTATATTAATTAAATTAAGCTTAATCACTTAAAATTGAAGCTCATCTACATATATAATTATATTAAACCTATAATATATATATTAATTTATATTGTAATTAATCTACCATTATATTAAAGTAACATTTAATATATATTATATTATATTATATAATTATAATTAAATTACGTTTAATGTATGAGCTTCGATTTTAAGTAGTAAAATTAATCTAAATAATGTAATTTAAGTAATTAAACTAAATTTGATTAATGAAAAATTCTAAGTACTCCAATATAAAACAATAAGCATTACACTTAAATGGATTTTAAATGAAGTTAAGTTATATTAAACGGTGCTATATTAAATATAATGGTAGAATTGACATATAACTAAATATATAATGATAAAGTTGGTGCAGTATTCCAAGCTTAATTCTTATTTGGCTTTTGGCATTTAAATTTAAAATTGAGGTTATCCAAATAAAACCGAATTTAAAAAGTTGTTAGTTTTGGGAATAAAAGAACAACTAGAAAATCAATTTCATAAAAATCTTCCAATAGAAAATTTAGTTACTTTTAGCTGCATCCAAATAAGATTTTTTTTTCACATAAAAATTCATCTCCATTTACAGTAGGAGAGAAATTAGAGCACAAAAAAATAAAAATAAAAATCGTAGTCTAATCTAATTAGATTCTCATTTTAAGTTCATATAAGTTGTATCGCGTCATAGTTGAGAAATATAAAACCTAAATAACCAATTTATAAGGTACAATCCAACTAGATAATACATTGGATTTCTGGAGTGTCAAGCGCCATCTGATCTTAATTAAGCTACATATAAGGGTATGATACGGATTGTGAATAGTCAAGAATTGTAAACCAACAAATTAAGAATTAATAGCATGACTTAAATAGTGATAATGACATTTTAATCATTTTCATTATCTTATATATCTAATTTATTATTTTTATTTTTGGAATTCATTGGCCGACCATAAAGAGTAATGTGATGTGATGCATAAGAAATCATCTCAAGGTATTACAAAAATCTTTTCTAGCCACACTCCCTCCTTGATTGCTTCAAAAGTTGCCACATACTCTTACCTCCAATTCTAACGTGAACGCTTATCTTGATGTGGGCTTACATGAGCCCCTATCGACTTGAAGATCAGATTCGATATAACTCGTCATAACTGAAGTTGAATAAACCATTATATAATCTCTAATTTTACGAAGATACTTGATTATATGCTTAACAATTGTCTAGTGTTCTGCTTCCGAATTTGACTAATATATATTGACCATTCAAATAGCAAATTAGCAAATATATGATCGTGTGCATAGTATGTTATACACAAGGCTTCCTAAAGTCGAGAGATAATAAATCTGCTTCTTGTATTCCACTTCGTTATGTGCTTCACGGTAATGCGTCTGTGACAAATGAATTTAATGTCCAAAAAGCATTTGAACTTTCTTCGCATACCAAATCTCATTAGTATTTTGTCTATATTATGAAGCTTGAAAGAGAGCAATTCTTCCCTTCTTCATAAGGCTGAAAAAATGGTCATTTGAGAAGGCTGAAAAACTCGTGTATAATGGGTTTCCTTTTCCAGTTTGAGAAGTTATTTACTCTCCATGTAATTGGTATTTTACTTTCGACCACATAGTACAAGATATGTTGTTAGTTTAAATTTTTTATTCAGAGCTTGTTTGGAAGAATTTTTGAAAGAAATATGAATTATTTTTGAAAAATATATGATATAAAATAAATTTATGGGTTTCATAAATTTTGCGGGTCAAAATGATTTTTGACAAAATCAATCTCAAACAAGCCCTCAATAAAGTATAAATGGATTTATATTTAGTGCTTGTAGGATAAATCTTCAAAATTAATGTCAAAGTCAATAATTAAATGTAACCACATATTTCATAGAATTAGTGGTGTCAAACGAGGTCATCGGCCCGGATGACACGTGGCTTGACTCGAAAAAAGTCCAAGCCAGCTCTAAGCTTGTTTGTAAGAGACAAAGCTTCGGCCAAGTCTCAAAAATTAGATTTGGCCAGAGAGCCGCACAAACCCAAATACGAGCAGGGCCCATGTGGAGTACCTTGGATTTTGGATAGGGGTGCCACCGATTACATGCTTTGCTCACTTTCTCTCTTCTTGCCTAGCACGCCTTGTTACTTGCTCTTTAAACCACTTGCATAATTTATTTATTTTTGTAACTTAATGACCACTTATTTTGTATTCAACAACTTCGATAATTACTTTTGTAGTTTTTAAATTATTTTTATAGTTTGTAAATTAACGATCAATATTTTTATTCAAGTAAACAAGGAAAAAAAAAATGTAAAAGCTCGTGAGCCAGATAGGATAGAGCCAAAATCGGGGCACGAGCCTAGCTCAAGCTCGGCTCTAGCCTCTTTTTTAAAGACAATATCGAGACCCGAGCTTGGGCTGGCAAGCCAGCTCAACTCTGCTCGTTGTTACTACTATATAGATCCCACAATTAATACTTAATTTTTGGCCAATCATTCCGTGAAATCCATCACTCATTCTTATCAAAATCAACTTTTCAACCGTCTCAAAATTATATGGTATGTGCTTCTCTGCTCAATAAATTTACACATTTTATTCCGGCCTAAAATTTCTTCCGAGAAGTCTAGTAGGAAATTTGTAAATAGTTTTATATTGACCTTATTACAAAGTTTTGCAGTTCCCCCCCCCCCCCCCCGAAC
>NW_019227790.1:84059-145467 GCF_002742605.1 Olea europaea var. sylvestris | reverse complement strand
CCCCCCCCCCCCCCCCTAATTTTAAGCCCTTTTTGACATATTTAAAACTAAGATTTTACTAAATTTTGATAAAAAACAAAAAAAGACAAAAAAAGACAAAAAAAGACAAAGATAGTATATGTAATTAAAATTTTAAATTCCATAAAGTATATAATTAATTATTATCTTTGACTTTATTTTTTCATCAAAATGTTAGTTACAAAAAAAAGCTCTTATTCATATTTCTCGTCAAAATTAAAGTACACGTTGTTTTAAGCCCCCGTTTTGGCATCCATTATTTCAAAGTAAAATGGGTGGGAAGATTATTTTTTTAGAGAATGGATGGTTGAAAAAAGAAGGAAAATTTTCGATTTACGTCTAATATCATTTTATGAAAGATTATGTGATTAAAAATAGAAGAAAAAAATAAAATTTAATTGTATGGGATCAAACGGGAATGTCAAATCCAACTAGAAGTATGTAACACTGTATATTGAAAATGATGCACGGTTAAGTGCACGTGCTAGTACAAATTTTATTTACAAAAATTAATGCGCCCAATCCTGTTAACCCATTTGAGCCCAAGTTCTCTTCGCACTCCAGGAATGCAGCCTTTCACTTAAAATCTGCTCCAATTAAAGATCATGATCCAACCCAGTACCATCACCCATTTGACCCGACCCAGTAACATCAAGACCGGAAACTGCATTCAATTTTTCAGTGTTGACGTAATCATTTCCATGCAAATCTTCCCCCGTCCTATAAATTCCTGCCTATTTCAGCGACGTTTTCCTCCTTTTCAGTTTTATCCTTCTTGCCCATACAGTGAAGAACGGTACACTCGATCAATATTGTGCCCAATGAGAACAACGGAGTGGATTATTCTCAAAAAAATATTTCTCCAGTCCGGACTTTTTCCATTTTAGACTTTGACAGATCAATCGCGACCAAAAATGGATGCATACAAGGACGAAAGAGACGATCCTTGGCTTCGTCTAACTCGAGAGGAGTCCCCAGTGAGGTTGCAATTGATCATAACGTATTTTTTTACTACTTGCCTAGAGTCAATTCTTTGTTACATTTGTTTCTGATGAAAACAAGTCAGTTCCGTCTTCTCTGATGTAAATCTAAATTTTGATGGGTGTAGAAGCCGTCAAACTCTATTAATGGAGGAATAAAGTGGAGATAAACCCATCCCCGAGCGAGCAAAAGTGCTTATTAGAGTATTCTACAGATGCTTATGGTAAACTCTACAAACCCTTGTTACATATATTTCTCTTCAATTCCACATTCTACAGATGATTCTGGCACACTCAAGTCACACACCTTTGTTACATATATATCTCTTCAATTCTCCATTCTGCAGATAATTCTTGGCACACTCAAGTCACACACCATTATTACATAGATTTATCTTCACTTCTCCATTCTACAGATGATTCTAATACACACGAGTCACACATTTCTCTTCAATTCTTCACAGATGATTCTGGTACAGTCTCAAGTTACACACCATTATTACATATAAATATATGTATGTTCTCTTTATGAACCCATTCGATCCCCCATTCAATTAGATGAGACCTATTATTGTATAGGAAAAGGCCTCATTCTTTTATGTAGGTATACTTCAGCAATTTCGGAGGCAAATATAGACTTAAGGACCCCAAAAGTCTTCGCCTGCCTTCCGGATCTGTTAAGATATGAGACAACAACACTATTAGCTGAAAAGCACAATAAATAAATAAATAAATAAATAAAATTAGGCAGATGATGCACCTGCACTTCGTCAAGGTTGACTCCGTTTTCCTTGAGAATCGATAGAAACCGTTCGAGGCTATCCTCAGTTGGCTTATAATGTCCACTGGAAGGTGAGATGCGCTAAAAAAAGTAAAGAGGTTACATTAGATCAAAAAAGTATTTAGCAAAATCACAGTTCAATTCACTTCCATCCTTCGTAGTTCAATTGATACTCCATGAAATCAAATTCCTTCCTTAACCCCATCTGTGACAACAGTATATTGTATCTCAATACTCATCTACAATCCACATAAAGTATCTAATGGATGTTGTTGAAGGCCTTTGTCACTAATGTGGCCCACACATTTGTACCACAATTGTGACTTATCTTAGGATTTGAGATAGTCGATGTAGTGAAACTTATGGTTAGGCCAGCACTAAGTCTATTTTTCTTAAATTAATATTTTAATACATACGTTCCATTAATGTTACAGGGGAAATCGTATATAGATTGCCTATAATGAAATTAGATTTCTTTGCAAATCAAGTACATGCCTTGTTTCACGCCGAACTAAATCAATAGTTTTAGATAATGTTAAGATTATAGTACCTATTTCATTCATTTGACAAGACATGATTTCTCATTATGTCTTGACCACCATTTAATCTCTCAAAATCAACTAACCATTCTTTTATGAATTTTGCTACACAAATAGGGTATTTGATAGGATTTAAAAACAAGGGACACTTGTCAAACATTCATTGGACAGTCAAAAAGAAAAAAAGAAAAAGAGCCACACAGGTGCTGACACGCAACACCTATTTTTAAATTCTATCAACTGCTTTTATCTGAGTAGATGAATTTTTCTTTTATAGGACACATGTGAAAAGTATAGCCTGTATAAAGAATACATTTTGACTAGGTTGACTTCTTGTTGCAACATAGGTTACATCTATTTGTCATCTTCATTATAAAATAAAGTAGCCTCAACCCTTTTTTTTTTTAAGAACACCTAATATTTCACTTAGTTTGGCCCTTATAGTCCTTTTTTCCTATTCCATTCCATGTTATTAGAATAACCATTTTTTAGGGCTACTCTTGCCTTTTGCTGGTAAGTTGTCTCGAGTGACACTCTCTCTTGTTTCACTATTTAGTCCAACTCCTCATTTCTAAGGGCACTTCACTTGTGATTATCAACTTGACTATTCCTTATCCAATAGCATCTTTCACTCTTTCCTTTTTGCTAGTAAGTTATCCATTGACACTTTCTTTTGTTTCACTTTTTAGTTCCAACTCCTTATTTCTAAGGGCACTTATAATTATATTGATAGTCAACTCATTTTTACCATATTCAATAGTATTTTTCACATTCTCGTTGAATCCAGCGAAACCATAGTCAACTAATTATCAAATATCCTCATTATTGTTGGCTAGATCATGGACGAATTGATTACACTTATCTAAGTTCACCACAACATCAAGACTCAGATCTAACTTCAAACTAAAGAATTATTTTAACAGGTACACACCTTATTTGGAATCGACTTAGCATGGTAAATTTCCTCTACTTCATTCCATAGTCAGTCCCAACCCCTTAACAGTATATGAGATAAGTGTAACTACATGCCAATTTATCAATTTCCTTTTTCTTTGTAATATCAAAGTAATCAGACCAAGAATCATTTATAGTTTTTGTACATTATTTTAAAAGAATTGCCCTCATTTCTGGCGTTAGAAATTAAAACTAGGAATGGTAAAAATTACAAATAAATCCAATCTCCGTGAGGACCCGCCTCAAACGGGGCGGGATTCCTCATCTTAAATCGGCTTCCAGAGCGAGGAGGGGGGGCGAGGGGGTTCAAAACAAGACTAAGAGGGTGTTTGGGAAACATTTTTATGTAAAAATATATTTTTAAATAGTAAATTGATGGGAAAAGAATGTGTAGTTGAAAAGAAAAAAGAGAAAAAATGTATTTTGAAAAAAAAATGAATACCAAATGGGGCCTTAATGTAATAATCATTTAATTACGTAATAATTGCAACCTCTGTCCCAGATATTTGTGAGTTTTATCATAACCTTTCATTTATTGCAGCTGTGGTCATCCAAATAAAAAAAGAAAAAAATTGATCTTTTTTGACCAATTAAGTGGTTGTCTACTATTAAAATTAATAAAAAATAATGAATATTGAATTTTTGAAGAATGTGTAGTTAAAAAACTTAAAAGTATGAAAAATTTTGAGTTTATATGTAAAATTTTTTATTATGAGAATGTATAATTGAAAATGAGTTTGAGAAAAAATAAAAATAAAAATTTTAAAATAATGGTAAAAAAAAAAATAGGGGCTAAAATTGTCTATTCCAATTTAACATAAAATATTGAAATAATTAATTAAGAAACAAAAAGAAATGCTTCATCACCCCCACCCTCCCACTCCCCCGCAGGCCACCAACCTCAACCAAATCCACCGGCGCCACCTGCACCAAACAAATCTGACATATAACATCTCCCCTGAAAAAGGTCCGTATATGAGGGGCAAAAAGAAATATAGGAACGAATTGTCGTCTTCGCAATGGAGTTTCTTTTCAAGGAAGTTTTGATTCATGTTCTGCACAATTCCCTTTTGCAATTCCGATCTAAGAGACAGAACATGAAAAAATATAACGTGCAAATTTCAGAATTTGATTCCATTTGATATTTTGGGTTTCCTTGAGATTTGGCGTAAATTTCAGAATCTGATTCCTTTTCTGGGTCTTGAGACTTAGGGTTGCTTCTTTCAGAAAACTAAATTGACGATTGATTCCGTTTGATACCATATAGTTTGACACGGAATTTGGTAGATGTTCGTACTTCTGTGTATGGTTTTTATCTGTATATGGATTTTAAGGTTCAGATTTGTTTTGAAGGTTTGGATCGACGTTTGGTTTTGAGATGGATGGTAGGAGAAGGCGAGTGCACAACCTTGTTGTTGACGACGTGTGGTGGCGAAGATGGAGGGATAGGGAAGAAGATGGTGATGCCAAATTTGTGGCGAAGAAGATGAAGCTTTTCTTTTATTCATTTTTTTTCTTATTCAATTATTTCAACTATTTTATGTTAAATTGAAATAGACAATTTTACCCTTCACTAATTGGTCAGAAAAAAGTCAGATTTATTTTTTCTGGGTCAACGGATGAAAATTTAGATAGATATCATTAAAAAAAAAAAAAAAAAAAAAAAAGGTTAAACCCAACCTTAAGGGTCCCCCACGACCCCTGCCCTGAAGCATCGTGAGGGAGGTAAATCGCAGGTTATGCCTCCAAGGATACAGGGTGGAAGGTTGCTTGTACACTTGCACTTACCCAAGAGTCAAATCCATATTTCAGAATTTGAACCCTTGACGCAGCAGCCTCAAGCAAAGCTGGATTTCTCCACCCTCCCCTTTTACCATTTGAAGATGTGCCCTGGGGACAGATAGATATCATATATTTGTCCTCCAGCAGCACGCACTTAAAAGATTTGGCATCATGAGTGCTATAAATTAAAAATGAGAATAAAACGTGCAAATATTTAAAAAGTTTGGGACCACGAGTGCAATAAATCTAAAGATATTCACATTTGTTCATCACATTTTCCCTGTTAAAGCAATCCTTAAAGCCAGTGTAATGCATTTGTAGATCAATGTTACCACCTTTAAGGACATGAGACGTTACATATACAATCATGGCTGACAATTTTGTTGACAACCATTCATTTTAATTTTATTTATTTATTTTTTAAATCAATAGCACAAATCTTGACAGCATATGAATTGTCAACGAAGATTGTTCAAATAGTTTTATTCCAAGGACATTGCCTATTTTGACACACTTTAGGACATGATAATAGTAATCTACATTTTAGAAAGAAATTAAAGGAAGGGACTATCCGGAATTTACCTTAAGCACTCCATCTTCTACCAAGAGTCTCCCAGCAGTTAGAATAGCTTCTCCCGCAAGAAAGCTGGAATGATGAAAAATTCCTTTCTCTTTCTGAATGGTGTTAGAATATAGATGTTTCAACGTAGAAAGCGAGAGACCTTAAAAAATCATCACATGTAATTCTAGTTTTTTAGACATTACCTCTCCAATGTAGAGTTTCTTAGATGTGCTCACTACGAAGATATATTTCGACCGTGGAGATACATGGTGAAGAGGAATTCTGCTTATATTGCATAGTATTTTTCCATCGACGACCACATATTCGTAATATTCTCTCTCTTGCTGATCATATTAAAGAAGAATAACAAACTAAGAAACCCTGCCTAAAATGTTGCATGGGTTAGAATAGAATGACATATTAGCAAACTACTAGATTGCATGTTATTGATTAAATGAATAATAAGTATTATCACAAGCAATTAGTAACACGAAATAGGAAAAACTGAAACGAGATACATCATGCTTGATGTGACAACATAATAAATAAGATTTTACCTCCAACTTTTTATACCATTCATTCAAACATGCAATAAATGTAGAAGAGAAAATCTATTGCAAAAGATAATGCAATTTTGATCGCATACCGGTCCAAAATACTTGACACATTGTTGATCGAGCTTTGATCTAGGGCACTCTTCAAGATCAACCTCTTTGCCATCTCCATAATCCAACCTATTAAAAAGTAGATATGTTCGAGTTTCAATTAATGTGTTTGTGACTTTAGATAATATGGAAGCAATTGCACACTTGTTCAAAATAAAATAAATGAAAAGCACAATCCACAAAGAAGATTACCAATTCATAAACGAAGTGTATTTTCATTTTCTTTTTCTTTTTTGACAATATAAGTAGAGGCAGAAACAAACTGATCAACTCCTTCAAGTTAGACTGCAAAAAGTCTCTCAAATTATAACTTGATGTGGCTCATTTGATACCACTACGTGACCGAGGACACTCTTAGGTAGTTTCTATGGGGAGTAGGCCTCCATTTAGGGAGGTATGCAAAGGTTTCCTCGAGCAGGATTGAGATTGGCCATTTCCATTATCTTTCTTTGATTACAAATCAAGATTAATTAATATCTATCCAAGTATGTTTAGATAGATATATATCAGATCATGGCTTCATGTACCAAACATTTTTATGTTGCTCTATTTTAAGGACTTCTCTCACCAGAAAAAGAAATGCTGATTGGTGGAGCTTTTAAACCACTCTTTATAGTATAGTTGTAAATTGTTCCCATAACGATGCCTTTGATCAATCTGCATAAATAACATAGCTATCCAATGTTAACTTCATAAGCTGCCATGAGGAAGATGAGAATGAAGTCTAGCCATCAGACACCTTACTAATCACCACGAGAATAAGCTAAACTTAAAAAACTCTAAGATGGCAAGCAGAAAGAGTAACTCACAGCTTCAATCCAGTTTTTCAATACCAAAATGTGTGCCTTCTTGTGCATAGACAAACCCTTGCCTACCTGTCCATGTATTTAGTTAAAAGACAAATCTTCAAATGCAGTGACTATCTATTGAAGCTACTGGATTGTTAATTTTCCATTATTTATATTTCCCCTTTTCTTAAAATTTTTCGAATTTCTTTTATATAAATAATTACTAATCCAAAATAGTAATAAGAATGATTTTTGTCATACTTTAGAAGCATTCATAATGATGCGCTTCCACCTCAAGGCTGGGGTCTTAGGCTTCAAGAAGTCGTCACACGATACAGTATTGTTATTCCATAGTGCAAACCCCATTGCTATAGCCACCTGCAATTTCACCATGAAAAAATTGAGAAAGCAACAAGAATTTATTTAGCATAATTTTTGTATGTAATATAAACAAAATTCACAATTCTATGCTTTCGTAAATGGAGAGATTGAACTATTAGCAACGTGGTTTGAGAATTTTGATTTCTAGTGGACAGAATATTCTAGGGGGAAAATATGTTTAAGCGAAGTAAGATGGTTCTGAATCTACTTAAGTGAAAATCATGGCATGAAATAGAACACGATCGATCATTCCAGTATATATATCTATATATAATGCAATTTTATAGTACAAAACTGACTAATCATAGAAGATGAAGCCGTCAAGTATAAATTCAACAGTAAAAGCAAATTCAATGAAGGTAGAAGATTTCGGAACAGAAGGCTACAGGTCTAGATTCACACACCAGTCCGATTTGAGAGAATGGTTTTACCTGTTGCAGAGAGCCGGGCTTTGTGAGTTTCTGGGGCTATTTTCGCTCGTCGTGCCCTTCATATGGATATCAGACGGGACGGGAGGGAAGAAAGTCAAATATTGTATACTAAGTTGATGAAGAAGCTTGAGATAAATCTCAAGTTTCGCCAACCATAGTCACAGCCCCGTTTCGCTAACCTCAGTCACAGCCCCTTTTAATATTAAGGGGCATTAGTCTAGATTGAGAGGTGGCGAAACTTTTGATATATGTATGTATGTATGTATGCATGCATGCATGCATGCGTGAAAAAAGAAAGAATTTCATTTTAATTCTTTCACAAAAAGGATGGTAATCTAATTAATAGCCAATCAAAAGAAAGAAGTTTCTGCGTCAATTGGATCCAGTCTGTGTGTTCGTTTTTGACCTTGCATAGCGATATATTTTTGTTAATCAATTTTGACTTAAAAGCTTGAGCAATGTGTTATCTTCAATGCGCCCTGTCTTTATTTTATACCTCACAAAATCTTACACTGCACATTTTCTAATCAATTATTGATGATGAAACTAGAATTAACGATCTTTGTACCACGTTAAATTACTTAATATAAAAATTTAAACTGTTAACTTACACCACAAATATATTATTTAAATATTATATTCATCCCTATAAATTGGATGCATTAACCAAATATTTGTGCAAATGTTCCCTGAAAACTGATAATCTTCGTTGTTCTTAAAAACAGTACAATTATTATAGTGACAAGAGAAATGATCGAAGCCTGAAAAATGAAAATATAATAATACTTTTATACGTTTCATTAATCAATTAAATCTAATCTCATTTGTCAACCTTTTAAGCATCGAGAGTTTGTGTGAAGAAGTTGGCCCATTGGCCATTGCATCATAGAATCTCTCAAAGAAAAAAACAAAGTCATTTCGACGTGGAAAGAATAATGTTGTAATTATCTAATATTAAATATTTAAGGACAGTGACGTACGCTCGACCCAAAACCTTCCCCAAGAAATTGCAATACCATATTGGCAAAATGAATTACCTAACCCTTCACCCAATAAAACGTCAAAGGGTCCCACCCACTCTTCTGCCTTCAAATCTTCACATGGTTGAAATTTTCCAATTTTTCATCCCTTATTGATTTTAATTCTTCACTTCTCTTATTTGTTTAATTGATTTCTTTATTTTAGTTTTTAAATCATTTTTGCAATTCATATTAATTTCTCCAATTATGTGATATTTTATTGTGGGGTCGACAAAGAAAAAATGCATCCTACTTGAGATTAAATTAATGCAACTGGTTATATTTGGTACAATCTTGGAAAACACGTGTAAATCCCAAACGATTTGTTGTAGTCAAGAGATTCTTGCAGATAGCCGATCCCAAACGAAATAGTAACCAAGTAAAAAAGGGTCGGATATCATTCACCGACTTTTCATCATTTTGACTTGAGTTTGTTAGTGGGAATTTGGTTTAAATTTGATCAAGTAAAATTAAGGAAAGTTGATTTGTTATTAACTTCAATCAAATATTTGGATAGGTTTCGATAGTCAAATCATGTAAGTGAATAGACTAACTTGTTTCACTTGTCGAGTAGATGATCGTAGTATATTTGAAATTTCAAAATCACTTTTCCGAATGATGTGAAATTGATGACCAAAGTTAGAAGAAAAAAGTCGAATTTCAGCATATAAGACTGTCTCGTGAGCAGCCTGAACGATTGCGTCTCTTCATAAAACAGAGATAATAATCCAAATGGTCACAGAACTTTGCAAATGTTTTCACGGGATTATTGAACTTTAAAATTCATCCAAATCATCACTAAACTTTGCAAAAAGTTTTCACGAGATCACTGAACTTTAATAATCACAACATTCATCACTGACTTTGCAAAATGTTTTCCAAGGGTAACTGGATTCAGTGACTCCTGGAAAAACTTTTAAGAAGTTTAGTGATCTCGTGAATTATTTTTTTTGCAAAGTTTAGTGGCGAAATTAGTGATTTTTAAAGTTCAGTGACCCCATAGAAACCTTTCATAAAGTTTAGTGATGACTTAAGTGATTTTTAAAATTTAGTGATCCCTTGAAGTTTTTTTGCAAAGTTCAATGATCATTTGGATTATTATCTCCCATAAAACATGCTGCGAAGTTTTAATTATAAAATATATATTTAGTATTTCTGTGAAAAATCAATTAAAATATGATTGTGTTCTTCATCACAGTTAAATTTTTGCTTTTAACTTTGACTGATAATTTGTTTTTGGAGAAACTATTTGTGTTATCTTATTTGTATAAAAATGATAACATGCTACGTGTACATTTTGCCTTACATTAAGTTTTATAATTTTCCACATGGCACTATTATAGCCTTTGGTTTTCTCAACACTCTTTCATACCATTGTCCAAATTGTGCCACATAGATGATAACGTCATGAAAGATGTACACAAGAATGTACATTATTTTTTACATAATGCTACATGTAATTTTTTTTTTTTTTTTTTTTAAACATCAAGTTTGACATCCTTTGTATTGGCAAGTTCTTATACATTAATTTTAACAATACTATTTCTAATCAATGTCTAGATTTTCGACAAATGGGCGTGTTTCGCGCGGGTTAGTCGCTAACAATTTAAAAGAGGATCAGACGATTGTGTAAGGGACAAACCTCTTGAAACAAAGTTCTGAAAAGGGGCGTTTTTATTGGTTATAACTTTACAATTGGAAAATAAAAACAGAATGCTTCCAAGGGGCACAAACATATGAGTTACTGTAAAAGAAGTGTTTAAATTTAAACTAAGAAATTGAAAGTTACATATTCTCTGTTTGAGAGTATTTGATTCCGGTTCTTTTGCTCTATGTCTTTTCTTCATTTTATACTCCCTGAGTGATTTCTTCGTGATCAACTGCTTAAGAAACTGCTTGATCGCTCTATAACTGTCCACTTTCCTTGTCGTGGCCAACTTGTCATGGAACTGTCTTCTCTAACTGCTGTCACTACTTTTGTCGTTCAACCGTCTTCAATTGAATTCCTTGAATCGTGGAACGTGATAGGACTACCCAATAACTGCTTCATTAACTGTACTTTTGTGTAACCATAACTTCTTATGTTTGCTAAGATGTTGGGCGACTTGAATATTTGGACGAGAGCAGAGTCACAGCTCTGGGCGACTGTATGGCCATTCATTCGCTCAAATCTTGGGCGACTTGCAACTTTGGGCGATGGTATTTCCGCGTTCATGGGCTTCCTTATTTGGGCCTTTATCTTGCATTGCCTGACTGAGTCGTTTTTTGGGCTATTTGATTTTGGGAATCTTCCAATTAGGCTTCATTCCTTGAGCTATTCGATTTGGGCTGAACTTTTTGTGTGTCAACAGGGCGGAATGTCAAAGATAGTGTCATTAATATTATCGTATTATGATTTTGAAATTGTTTCTTGGTGTGGTCATTAATATTATAGAGAGAGAGTGTGTGTGTGTGTAATTTTATTACATAATTTTCTTAAATCTTAATTTCGTTAATCAATTTTATGGAATAATATTAGCTAATTAATATATGTTGGTTTTGTAAGAATGAAGTAGAAAAGTGGAATTAAAGAGAAAGAAAGGCATTCGTTTGAGGACTTGCAGAGCAATATAAAATGAAGGACCATGCAAGCAATTAATTGGAGTTTAATAAAGCAAACAACAGCCACGTGCCAATCAAATTATGAATCAAAAGAAACGGCTGTCGGCAAATTGTGTAATTGGAGGGCCCAAAATATACAAAACAAAAATAAAAAGGGACACATGCAGGTTCGAGGAAATGAGGAGGAGGCAGAGAGACTGCGATTGAATAACACAGGTGTTAGGCCCAGTTTTATAATTGACAATTCCGTGAACAAAAAAGACTTACTTAGTCATGTGTAAAACGTCAAGGATTTGGGTTGCAATTTGTATAGATGGTTTAGGCTAGGGTTTGAATTTGGAACAAGGTAGAAAACTTGCTAAATTTTCGCTAGCTACTTGTCAAGTTCGAGCGTTAAAAACAGGAAGCTCATCATTTGCTTGTAACCCCTCATCATTTGAGCGACAGTGTTATGTGGCCAAACCTTAGATCACGATTTGAAGAGTTTTACACAACTCATGACACTTACTCTCCCCCAACTATAAATACAGAAGTCATGAACAATTTTTTAGATGTTGCTACCTCACATATTTTGAGAGATCCAAGGACATTGATCTATTCATATTGATCTTGCTGGAAAAACATTAAAGGTTCGAGAATTCAAAACACTCGACTTCCTTAATTCATTGAGGAATGGACTCTCTTATTGGAGGATTGAAAGAGATGAACTTCAAGTGTAAAAAAAGCACCAGAAGTCCAGAACAAAAGATTCTTGAGAATTCCACCTGGAAGTGGCAATCAAAACATGTACATATATATAACATACATTGCATATTTGACTTGGACTAGTAATACAAACATCTCTAATTTCACGAAAAAAAAAAACTATTGAAATAATAAATTTTGAATAAAAGCAAATTAATTTCTCCAATTATGTGGTTATGCATACTTGGAAAGAATAATGTTGCAATTATGAACAAAGATCCATCTTTGAATTCCTGGGCTAAAAATGAAGTAAGTCAAGTACAGGTAACAAAATTTTGCTTTACGGAAATCCAATTTTGGAATCATCTAGACCGTGACGTGAATGCAAGTCTCAAACGAACCCTCTCCACAAACTCCAATGGGCCACATCACTTTTTAGAAAAAATCAATGTGGAGATAATTTTCAATTTTTCATCGAATTCTTTACATTTTCTCATACTGAACTGGACAAGATATTCGGAAAGGGAAGACCGACATAGTAAGATAACAAATAAATACCTCCAAAATAAATTTAACATCCATGATCGGTTGCGAAGAAATGAGTGTCTAATTAGTCAACTTTGTTGATGCAACTGTATTTTTTGAAATAGAAGAACTTGATTTCGTCTGTTCTTAATTTTTCATAAACTATTTGTGCTAATTAAAATAACAAGTTTTTAAGAAACAAACAAGACATGATATTTGTAAGGCTTTTCAAGATATAATTTGACCCACTAGTATATGATGTTATTCTGATTTTAAAGATTTTTTTATTTTTTTATTATGATTTTGAAGTTGTTTCATGGTGTGGTTCTTAATATTATCATTTTGTTACTTTATTTTTTTAAAAAGAAAATCGTAGTTAAATTGTAAACATATTTGGTAAAAAGTCACTGTAGATGTATCTGGTCATAATCCTTGCCTAAACACCAACTCAATTACATTTTTCAAGTTTGAAAAAGTCTCATTTTCATTTAGTTATATCAACTCTTGTCCCACCTCTAAAAGCTTCTCTAATAGTTCCCAAATGTCCATGTTTATCTTCTTCGTTGAGATTTCATTTTTACCCTTACTGTACATATTCCAAAGATGCACCCGTTTGAATAAAAAACAACTCATTTGTATCATCATACGAAAAGGGTCCTCGAGCTAACTATGATACAACGAAAAAGTTGACCAATATTATTTGAAGAAAGGTAAAAAAAATTTCCCATTAGGCTATGATGGTGATATGACTTAATCAATGTCTTTTTTGAAATAGGATGCATTTGATGTTTAACAAATGGTCTAGTGGGCACGGATCTCCTTCACATTTTCTTCCAAACGACTTTTTTTATTTATTTTTATTTATTATTATTATTATTTTTTTTTATAAATAACAGTTAATTCAAGTCTTGATTTACACTTTCTTCATGGGATCTTTTTATGAGCCTCAATAGTATATTTGCTGCCCTTTTATGATAATGCCAATTTTGAAATTTATTAACGTTAAATTATTATGTATCTTTTCTAGATTGATGAAAATCACTGTCTATGAGGCAAGTATGGTAAAGAGTGGTGTAAAAGTACTTTTTGCTAACAATTTTTCTCTTGAAAAAAGTTTGAACTATCGATCAAATAGTGGTGTGAAGAAGGACATGTATGAAACTCACGTAATTCGGTATAGTAATTGTTGCAACTTGATTCAAGAAAGAGATCTGAAGATGTTTAAATTTTTGAAATGGCCCTAAGAGTCGGCTTCTTTCACATAATCTTGCAAAGACTTTTGTTACGCCTTTTAGGATTATTTAATAGTGAAGATGAATATAGGAGTTAAGACCTTTGTTAATATTTTGTCCATTTGTTTGTTTCTAATGATAAGAAGTTACTTCTTAATCTAGTAAAATGTCCAATTATTTGTTTATGTGGTCAAGAGTGCAAGTTGTATTGCTCATTTCTTGAAGATTTTTGAATTAATTGCAGAAAACTTGGAGAAAAGCATGCTCTAGTTAAAAAAAGTTTATTGTTACATATATTTACCTTTTCAATTAAAAGATAAATTTCAAAATAAAAAACTTTTATACAGCTAAAAAATAAGTAAATAGTTCTTTTATAAGATATTTTTATTTATTTATTTTACTTAAAAAATAAGAAAAATGAGTTATTCAAAATTTTGACAAAAAAATAATTGAGATTAACCTCAAGGGAGGGATTGGCCCCTAGTCCTTATCACCTCAAAATATTTTTGCTTACTTTCAAGTTGACTAATAAGGTTATTACTTCTTTCTTCTAGGATAGGCATAACATTTTCATGTTCAAACTTTCTACGTAATGAATTCTTTTTAGGCTTAGCCAAACAAGCTTATCTTACAAAATAAGTCACTAACATAATAAATATAATAGATAAAAAAAGAAATTAGGAATTGATTCCCAACCTTTCACGTGGTATAATTATGGGTTTTCAACTTATTTAGATCTATAGCCTCGAGTTCACATATAATCGAACCATTAACGGTGACATGAATGGAAGTCTCAACTACCCAAACCCCCTTCACAAACTCCAACGGGCCCCATCCTCATTCCTAACTTTTCACATTTTAGAAAAAAAATAAAAAATAAAATGCACCAACCAAATTCGATTGCTCGCTCTTGATGAGCATAATTTTTTCTTCAATCTTAATTGCGTTAATTAATTTTATTTAATAATATTAGCTAATTAATATGTGCTGGTTTGGTATAGATTGATGAAAAAAGAAGAATAAAATAGAAAGAAAGGCATTAGTTTGGGGACTTGGAGAGCAATATAAAATGAAGGACCATGCGAGCAATTATTTGGAGTTTAAGTGCAATGTTTCAAAGCAAACAACAGCTACGTGCCAATCAAATTATGAAACAGAAGAAACGGCTGTCCGAAAGTTGTTTGAATAAGACAGGAACATAACATAGATAGGACAGTGAAGACGAAAAAAAGTCAAAATCCACTACGTTAAGAAACATAAAAATGAACTTTTAATTCCCAAATAAATAAAAGTAAAAGTTTATTGAACTTTCACTCTTTGCTCCTCTATGGCTATTAACCAGTCGCATATTAATAAAATTCCAAATTATAGTAAAAGAGATTTTTTCTTTAACGACACATTTTCCAACTAAGTAAATTAACGGAACCAATTTTCTACTAAAATTAACGAGAGTTTTTCAAGAAAGAATGCGTGCCTTGACGATCCAAAAAAACAAAACATGACTTGAATTAAATGCAATAAAAGCTAATACAAATTAAGAAATTGACTTTGATCCCCAAGAAAAAAAAAAGATTAATGAGCGGAAAAATTACAAAAAATCGATCATCAAACCAGGACCACATTAATTTTTTTTTCCAAACTTAATTTATTTTCTAAAATATTTTCAATATAAAAAATTTATTTTGAGCACTTTTCATGAAGAATATTAAAGAGTGGAAAAATTAAAAAAACTCGCTTGAATAAAAGCAAATCAATTTGCCCTATCATGTAGTAATATATCACGTGGATAGAAATGAGCATTGTTCGTTTGATCCGATTTTGAAGAGGATCAAATCAAATCAAGAATCACTTGATATTTTTGTAAACGCAATCAATGTGTTCAAATATAATTATGATTGGTCCGATTCGATTCGATTGCGGTTCTACGATTAAACAAAAGTAGAGTTTATTCTCTGATAAAAAAAAAAGTAAAGTTTTAGATGTGTGGGGATGCAAATGAGCAAATTAACATATTTTAATTTCTTTCCATTTATTAATATTCACAATAATGGAATGGGACAAACACCAACAAATGAAAATGAGTACCAAGAAAAAGAAACAGGCTCTCTCAATGAGAAAATAGAAAGAGCTTGGTATGGGCTCTAGACATGGGCTAAATTTAAGAAAAGTTGAAAATATTTGGGCCGGTTCAATTATTTGGTTATGGGCCTAAAGCCAGATTAAACCTATCTACTCTCGGGTCTAATTCCCATTAAGCAATTTCAACAAGAAGAATTAGACGAAACCGGCTAGTTTCTATTTCGTCCGATATTTTTCCCACTCCGACATGGAAATAGAAATATAGCAATTGGATAATTTACAAATGATACATTTAGATAGGATATATTTATATTTTACATACTATATTTTACTTGGAGTGGAAAAACACACCATTTGCTAAAAACATGTCATCGTAACTAGGTAATGAGACAAAAATGCCTTGTAAATAACAAATTACACATATAAATTAGATTACGTGACAATTTACATACTGTTACTTTATTTATTTTATCATTCTTCAAAATTCAATTGCCAAAAAGTCAATATATTAATAATTTCTTTTCTTAAAAATTTTATTATATTTGAGTTCAAACAAATAAATAACAAATTATGTTTAATAAGTTATAACGTATTGAAATTATAGGTAAACCTTCATTTGATTATTTTTTTCAACATTGTAAAATGGAAATTATTTTCATATTGTTAGATTTTAATTTTATTGGCTATTTTTTAGACAAAATGATTATTATAAAAGAGTTGTAAACGTCAAGAATATGTTGAAATGTTATATATATAAACTAGAAGTCTTAGGGTTCAAGTATGGAATATGAAGAAAGAATTGCCGGAATTACGCTAGCCTATTGTTAAGTTGATGCTCGAGCGTCCTAAACAAAATCATTATCCTCCGCCTGTTGATCGAGTGACACATCGCTCGAGCGACGGTATTTCTTGAGAAATCCTAATTCGCATTTTTTAAGAGTTTTATGTAGTTCATACTACCCAAAAGCTCTTTACTATATATACTTATGCTCCACTTCATGAAAGGTGTTGTTGATTATTATATTCTACATAACATTTTTTGGTGAGAAAACAATCATTCTACATCTTGAGATCAATCAACCACAATTTGGGAAAAACATCAAATATACATAATCCAAAACATCCACATCCTAAATATAATCAGGAATGTATTTTCTCAATAGCTTTAAGAGGTTACTGAAGATTGAGGGATGTTAGACCAGAAACACAGGAAGAGTACAAGAACAAGGTGTTATTGGTGATCCACAGGAGATAGACAATTCCAGAAGATCGAGAGCAGGTGTGAGTTAAGCACGTTTTGCAGGTTTTGAAGATTGCAGGAATTAGATCAGCGAGTCTAGTGGGTTTTCTAGGCCGGATCATACTATAAGTTCTTATTATCTATAGTGAAAGTCACTAGCTTGGTCCTGAAGTTCTTAATCATGCGAAAGATATTCTCCATCAATAAATCTTGTATTATTTATTGCTTTATTGAATATTATGACAATTCAAAAAGAACACGTAGCCATTATTACCATCATTATGTTGAAAATACAGACAATAATCAAACATAAGCCCTATAGTGAGTATAAAAGAGTCAAAAAAAAATAAAAAATTATATAGCTGTTTAGGTGAATGCTAAGCCATATAATAACCTTTTAAGGAAACACACATGATTAGCTTTTAATTTGTCTTTAAAATCTCTTAGTTGATTCATAAAGATTTGCTCATCAAATTCACCATGTAAAAATAATTTTTACATCAAGTTGTTAAAGTTCATAGTCAAAATGTGCAACTGATGCAAGTATGATCCCAATAGTAGTGTACTTAACAATTGGTGAAAAAACTTGTTATAATCAATACTCTCTCTCTCTCTCTCTCTCTCTCTCTCTCTGTATCCCTTAGTTACTAACTTAGCTTTAAGCATTAAGGGATTAGATGCTCTAACACCTTCCTTAACATTAAAAACCAATATGCAATCAACGGTAGATTTATGCTTAGATTTAGGTACTAGTTCCCAAATTTGATTCTTTTTTAAGGAATTCATTTCCTCTCTCATTATCTTAAGCCATTCTTCATATTGTTCACTTTTTATTGCCTCCTCAAATATTTTTTGCTCTCTATTAGCTAGTTCCTCATAGCTAGCTTGAGTAAAAGCTAATTCAGATTAATATCCAAATCTTCTAAACTCTCTTGTTTGTCTCATCTCTCTATCGCTAGTTAAATTATAATTTTCTAAGGGATTTTCTTCTTTAGGACGCTCCTCTATCACTACTTCCTCTCTGTTCTCTACCCTATATTGCTGAACTTGAGTCTCCACCTCGTTAAGGATGACAGGAACAAATGTGTTAATTTTTCTTAACTCCACATTTAACTAGTCTCTCTCTTCACCTTCTCTTCTTCACTCACATGTTTAGATTCACTCTTAAGACAAGGCATTTCAGCCTTTTTAAATGTACATCTCTGCTCATAATGATCTTAAACCCCTTTTTTGGCTTTCATCACATAACCTATAACCCTTGACACTCTTAGAATAACCTAGAAAAACACATTTTTTTAGCTTCCAGTTCAAACTTTCCCTTATTCTGATGAGAAAATGCAGCACAACCAAATATTTTAAACATAGAATAATCACTTAACTTACTGAACCATTTTTCATGAAGAGTATCACCATTCAATGCATCATATGGAATCAAATTAATCAAATAAAAAGTAGTCATACCAGCTTTGTCCAAAAATGACTTTGGGATACTAGAATTTAACATCATGCATCGCACTTTATCAAATATAGTTCTATTCATCCTTTTCGCTAACCCTTTTTGCTGTGGAGTGGAAGGAGCGATCTTATGTCCTAACGAAAAAATGAAAGAAATAAGTATTTTTTCTTTCCTTTTTCTGGCTTTTCAGCCACACCGTCATACGTTATTGATAAGTGTGTTTTTGCACACTTATTTATATCACAAACATGACTTAATTACGAGTAAAATATTTAAATTGTGAGTTAATCTCGTTAAATTTATGCAATGTAGGTGTTTCTATGGAAATGGTGAAATTCAGGAGAAAAGAGCCGAAAAAGGACTAAAATGAATCAAATTGAAAGTTCGGGGACCATGTTGCCAATAATCCATAGATGAGACAGGAAATGGAATGAAGATTCAAGATTTTTAGAGGTCAATCGGATGAGGAAAGGAGTCAAGAGGTGAAATATGGTCGAAGTATTATCAAGTATTAACTTTCAGGCGAAAAAGCTATGCTCGTGATTTTTAGTCTCTACTTGTGATCCATTTTTGGTATAGTAAACCTCCGAATTTGAGGAAGCCTATTTCTATCAAAAGTGTAGATATTTGAGTTTTCTTTCCAATACACTTTGAATCACTTCAATCGGAGATTGGGAGAGAAAATTATAATCAAAAAACTGAAAACTGTCCGACGGAAAAATTTCTATAACCATGCGAATTCCTTGTGGTTGCACAAGGCAATACAGGGAAAAATCAGGGCTGAAACTTCTGAACCATGCGATAGCATGGCTTTATACCATGCGGTCGCATGGTATAAAAATGTGATGAAATCTCAGGTTTCCTTATTCGACCCAAACACGATTTAGTAAGGTTTTGAGCGACTTCCTTGACCTAATTCCGTCCCCAATAAATACCAGACAACCCTGAAACATAAAGAGGGGGGAATATACACATTTTGGAGGATTTGGCGAGGAAGAACAAGGCAATCCACCTCAAGATTCAAGATTTCACTTCAAGAATCAATTGAGTGATGTTCTTCCTTGGTTTTAATTATTGTTTTTCTTTATTTCCCATTATGTTAGGCTAGATTTTCATGTGCTAGGATTTGCGATGAACCTTATATTATGAACACTTAATCTTGAATTTTATTAATTTGACGTTAAAACATGTTTTTAATTATTGAATGATTGGCATAGATTTTATTTTCTCTACAATTATGTGCGTAATAGTTGTATGAGTTTTGTGGCTTGTTTTACCCTCGAGAGATGGAAAATAAGTCAGACATTATGTTAATGGTCGTAAAGTTCGATAGGGGATAAAAATATACTGCTATGCTTTACGTGATCTTTAAGTATTTATAAATTTTTAATGCATTTTTATATGTTGGCATCCGTCATAGAAATATAGTCGGATCGCATTGAAAATATGTTTAATTCTACTCGAGAGATTGTTAAACAAATTAGGAATATTGGTCTTCATAGTTGAATCGTGTTGTCAATTTTACAAAATTCGGATTAAAGGGGATTCAGGATCCTAGTACGCATTTCGTTATCATATTTTTATAAAACTTGCATTTAGTTATAATCACGCATTTAATTTAGTTAATTTAGGCCTTATATTTATAAGTAGGTTATTGAATCATAATTTAGTTAGCGAAAATATCAAGAATTTTTATTGTTTCGGTTAAGATGACGATAGGTAAAATTGAACTAATCAATCCCTGTGGGACGATATTCGGAACTTATTATTCCACTTTATTACTTGTTAACGAACTGTACACTTGCAGTAGTTTAAAATCAAAAGAAAATATTTCGTGAACAAGTTTTTGGCGCCGTTGCCGGGGATTAAAAGTTTAATTTTATTTCTCGAGGTACTAATTCGAACTTCAATTTTTATTTTGCTAGTATATTTTTATTTTTATTTTAGGTTATTATCCCTTATTTGTGTTTAGGTATTTAATTTGTTTGAATCTTAGTGCTCGTACTAGTTTTGTTTCTCAGATTTGCTTGCCACAATCGACTGGAGAAGAATTGATTCCAGTTGATCCTGAAATCGAGCACACCTTTCATCGACTACAAAGATATCACCGAGAAGCACAAGTACAAATGGCTAACGAACTAAACAATCCCATTATTCAAGCTAATGAAGGAGAGGCAATGGACGAAGAAAATGAGATTCTGGGAGATTTATTGACTCCTCAAGTAATTCAAAGTCAATCCAGCATAGTGTATCCACCGTTTGGGCAGTCAAATTTTCAGTTGAAGACCAATGTGATACAACTATTTCAAAATGGACACCAATTCTATGGCAAAGCCGAGGAGAATCCATATACACACATATCTCGATTTTAGGATATGTGTTAACATTTCAGATACCAAGGGATTTCGGACGATGCTATTAGGCTAAGGTTGTTTCTACATACGCTACGAGACAGAGCACTTGAATGATTAGATTCACTTCCGATTGCAAGTATCACTGCATGGAACGAGTTAGCACACAAATTCTGCGTAGCGAAGCTGAGACATGACATATCAGTATTTAGTCAAGGAGAAATCGAATCATTTGACAAAGCTTGGAACAGATTCAAAAACATGCTCCGGAAGTTCCCTCAACATGGGTTTGATAAAAAGACTCAAATTCGATTCTTCTACACAGGATTATTTCCATACCATAAGAGCATGGTGGATTCAGTGTCAGATGGCTCAATATCCACACGAACAGTTGATGGGGGCATTGGAATTATTTGAGAGAATGGCTACCACATCAGCCATGTGGTCTTTTGAGAGGGCGATTCCAAGGAAAACTCTGGGTGTCTACGAGGTGGATACTTATTTAGCAATATCTGTAAAAATCGACTCTCTGTATCACAAGGTGGAAAGCATATCACAAGCAGCACAAGCTAAAAAGAGCAACTGTTATGAATGTGGAGCTGACCATAAAACATCGAAGTGTCCGATACTCATGCAAGGAATTGAGCAAGCAGACTATGCACAGTGGGGACAATGCCAACAATACAATCAATATCGAGAAACTTTCAATCCTAGTTGGATGACGCATCCCAAATTCTCTTGGAGCAATCAGAATCAAAATAGGCCACATGGACAATTTCAACAACAAGAGAAGAGGCCTCAATTGGAAGATATGATAGGAAAATTCATGGAGAAAGCCGAAGCTACATTTCAAAATCAAAATGCAGCGATCAAAAATTTGGAAACTCAGATGGGGCAGTTGGCCATAGTATTGACTAGCAGAACGCCAGGTTACTTGCCGAGTAATACAGTAATCAATCCCAAAGAGCAAGCCAAGGCCATTACAACTCGAAGTAGAGTACAATTGCTTGAAATCCATGTCAAGAGACTGGGTGTGATTGGAGAGAAATGTTCTCCTGCTGAAGAAGAGACTGTTGTAAAGGAATCAACTCCAAAGGAAAATTCAAAAAAGTCACAGGATAAGGTCAAAGTCACAGTCAACCCATACGAGCCTCCGATTCCCTTTCCACAGCGGCTGAAAAAGCAAAAATTAGAGCAACAGTACAAAAAATTTCTAGAAGTCTTCAAAAAGCTACATATCAACATCCCACTAGTCGATGCACTATTCCAGATGCCTAGCTATGCAAAGTTTCTCAAAGATATTATATCAAACAAACGCAAGTTGGAGGACCATGAGACAGTAATGCTTACGGAGGAATGCAGTGCCAGAATCCAGAAAAAGCTCCCTCCAAAACTGAAAGATCCAGGGAGTTTCATTGTCCCTTGCATAATTGGTGATTTTTATTTTGATAAAGCATTGTGTGATCTCGGTGCGAGTATTAACTTGATACCACTCTCTATTTTTCAGGAAACTAGGATTGGGAGAGCCTAAGGCAACCACAGTAACTCTACAACTAGCTGATCGATCACTTACACATTCACGAGGGATTATTGAAGATGTATTGGTCAAAGTGGATAAACTCATATTCCCAGCAGACTTCTTGATTTTGGATATGGAAGAAGACAATGACGTGCCTATCATATTAGGACAACCATTTTTGGCTACTGCAAGAGCCTTCATAGATGTGCAGCAAGGACAATTAACTCTGAGACTGGGGGAGGAACAAGTCTCTTTGAATGTTTTCAAGGCAATGAAATACCCCAACGAGCCTGAAAGTTGTTTCCAGATTGAAGTGCTTGACATAGGAATCCCCTATAATTTTGAGTTGAAGAAACAGCCATACATTCATGAGGCCTGTATAGTACACTCTCCATCCGTTCTTATTGATTCAAAGGAGATTAAGGCATTCAATGTGGAATTTCATACGGATGAGGAGAAAATGACAAATCACTTGGAGAAAGACAGGGATGAAATTTGGAGGATAACTGCAGTGTGGAACAAGACCATATTGGGCAAACTATACAGAACCTTCCAAGCCATATTTAAAGTGCCATAAAATACCTGTGCCAAAAGTCAAGCTATCGACTATAAAATAGCTCTGGTTGGGAGGCAACCCAACGTTTCTATCTTTTCATTTACTTCGTTTTGCAATAGTTTAGGAAATTTTCATTTTTTTGCATTATCAATAGTTTTAGGTCATCGATTATACATCCCTATCACATAGAGTCTAGGCATGGTCCACACGAGTTCCAATGCATCGAGCACGAATCATGAGGTTGAAGTCCTATTTTAGTCAGTCATGTATCAAATTGAACAAAGTGCATGTTTTGAGCGAAGTTTCGTTGGTAATTCACATTTTTGTGGTATAAACCCTATGTTGAGACATAAATTATGCATTCTGCACACCAACAATGTACATATTGAAGCAAGTTTGGGGGATTTGTGCACTACGCAGGTTATTTTTTGCCTCAGTTGCATCTGTTTACACCAGGTGGACGAATACGCATACTTTACACTTTTACAGGATGTCGTAAAAAAGAACGTCACAGCTCCACCACCAAGAGACGGTACTACTGGTCCCAATTTTCATTAACCACCTCCATCTTGATCGGGGGAGTACTCGTACTCCATCTTGCGCTTAAGTTTATTATTATCTTTCAATTATGTCTGTTTACACTTTTATTTCATCTTTACATTGAGGATGATGTATTATCTATGTTTGAGGGTGGGGGACATAATCTTGGACACGAACATAATTTCGTCATTTTGGCAATATTCATCAATAACTATGTTTAATTGTTACAATTCGTGTGCCTGTCGAGGATTTAAAAAAAAATTATTTGCCTTTTATTCAATTTGTTGTATTTCCATTCTTGCATGCTTGTGTGGGCTTGATAACTTTGCTAGTTATGATGTTATTATTGGACTTGTTTAAACTGCGAAACTTTGGATTTGGTGTTAATTAGACTAACTGATACTTGTTGATGCAACACTTGACATTATCTATGCACGCTATTCATGCTTGACATGTTAGATGAATGACTGGATTTTGAGCATAAAGTAGGAAAAGAATGATAACCCTCTATTGAATTAACCCGTAAACTACCTTAAGACAGTTTGATGATGGTTGAGCTATTATAGAGGAGCATTAAGATGAGCGGGGGCTCCGTGCATGAATTTTATTGTGTGGATTACCTAGACCAGTGAAGTGAAGATTAGATGAAAATCTTAAATTAGGGGTTGGTTTTGGAAACTAAATGTCTAGAACAATAAGGGCATAAAATAAATTTGTGAGAATAAGACACTTCTTTTCATGCCTTTATGACTCGAGCAAGTAAGCCTGTAAGGATATTTCAAAATCTGATGTCCTAAGGTCAACTGGCTTGGGAGTCACCGGCCTAAAACTCGTTAAAAGGGTTATATAGAAAGCAAGAGGGAAAGAGGTCGATAAAAAGTCATTTGATCGAGCCTCTATAACTCGAGTGAATAAGCCTGCAAGGGTTTAAAACTTGGTACCCTAAAGTCAACTGGTTTGAGAGTCATCGTCCTAAAACTCGCTAAAGGGGTTATATAGAAAGCAAATGAGAAGATGACATATTAAAAAAAAAAATTGGCGAGTGAGAAAAACAAAAGAGAGACAATAACATGAAAAAAAGCCCTTAGACATTTGGTTGAAAAAATTATACCTTTGAGGTGAGGCACGTAACCTATTTTAATCTTGAGTGTCGAAGCAATCAAACTTGGGAGAGCTTTCTCTTGTTGAAATGTAAACTTGTGATAGTGAGATTAATCCAAACTACGAGAGGGTGAGGACTACAGCTATGTAAATTTCTAATCTTAAAACACAATCTCAGGATAATTGAGTGAAAAGAATAAATTTGGAGGGGTTCTATATCTCTTGAGCGAGTAAGGATACATTTGACCACTTGGGACGGGACTCAAATTCATCATGAACCTAATATATTGGCATGAATTCACACACACACATCAAGCACACATTTAACAGGTAAAGGTTGATGTCATTTTTGCACTGATAAATTTTTATAAAGTCAAATACTTAGTCCAATCCTGAGCCACGGCAGGGTATTAAATCATGTTTGTTCAGAATTAAGTCACTATCTTGTTTGAGGACAAACAATATTTCAAGTTTGGGGGGTTTGATAAGTGTGTTTTTGCACACTTATTTAGATCACAAACATGACTTAATTACGAGAAAAATATTTAAATTGTGATTTAATCTAGTTGAATTCATGCAATGTAGGTGTTTCTATGGAAATTGTGGAATTCAGAAGAAAAGAGCCGAATAATGACTAAAATGAATCAAATTAAAAGTTCGGGGACCATGTTGCAAAAAATCCATAGATGAAACGGGAAATGGAATGAAGATTCAAGAGTGTTAGAGGTCAATTGGATGAGGAAAGGAGTCAAGAGGTGAAATATGGTTGAAGTATTATCAAGTATCAACTTTCAGGCGAAAAAGCTATGCTCGTGATTTTTCGTCTCTACTTGAGATCCATTTTTGGCATAGTAAACCTCAGAATTTGAGGAAGCCTATTTCTATCAAAAGTGTATATCTTTGAGTTTTCTTCCCAATACACTTTGAATCACTTCAATCAGAGATTGGAAGAGAAAGTTATGATCAAAATATTGAAAGCTGTCCGACGGAAAAATTTCTATAACCATGCGATTGCATGGTTATAATTCCTTGTGGTCACACAAGGCAATACAGGGAAAAATTTGGGCTGAAACTTCTGAATCATGCGATAGCATGGCTTTATACCATGCGGTCGTATGGTATAAAAATGTGACGAAATCTCAGGTTTCCTTATTCGACTCAAACACGATTTAGTAAGGTTTTGGGCGACTTCCTTGACCTAATTCCGTTCGCAGTAAATACCAGACGACCCTGAAACATAAAGAGGGGGGAATATACACAATTTTGGAGGATTTGGAGAGGAAGAACAAGGCAAAAATAAGGCAATTCACTTCAAGAATTAATTGGGTGATGTTCTTCCTTGGTTTTAATTATTGTTTTTCTTTATTTCTCATTGTGTTAGGCTAGATTTTCATGTACTAGGATTTGCGATGAACCTTATATTATGAACAATTAATCTTGAATTTTATTAATTTGACGTTAAAACATGTTTTTAATTATTGAATTATTGACATGGATTTTATTTTCTCTATAATTATGTGCGCAATAGTTGTATGAGCTTTGTGGCTTGTTTTACCCTCGAGAGATGGAAAATAAGTTAGACATTATGTTAATTGTCGTAAAGTTCGATAGGGGATAGAAATATACCGCTATGCTTTACGTGATCTTTAAGTATTCATAAATCTTTAATGCATTTTTATATGTTGGCATCCGTCATAGAAATATAGTCGGATCGCATGTGAAAATAGGTTTAATTCTACTCGAGAGAGATTGTTAAATAAATAAGGAATATTGGTCTTCATAATTGAATCGTGTTGTCAATTTTATAAAATTCGGATTAAAGGGGATTGATATAAGGGGATTCGGGATCCTAGTACGCATTTCGTTATCATATTTTATAAAACTTGCATTTAGTCATAATCACGTATTTAATTTAGTTAATTTAGGCCTTATATTTATAAGTAGGTTATTAAATTATAATTTAATTAGCGAAAATATCAAGAATTTCTATTGTTTCGGTTAAGACGATGATAGGTGAAATTGAACTAATTAATCCCTGTGGGACGATATTCAGAACTTATTATTCCACTTTATTACTTGTTAACGAACGTACACTTGCGATAGTTTAAAATCGAAAGAAAATATTTCGTGAACAATACATTATCATCTCTTGAACAGAACATGCCGATTGAATATTTTGAAACAGCCACTTAAATGTGGCTGCTTTTTGATGATGGAACTCAATTATTTTTTTATCAAATACGTTAAATTCTCCCTTCACTTTTCATAATAATCAAGCCTTTTATACATTCTCGACAAACTATACAATGTTGACAGTAATTTATTGAATAATATTATTCAAAATTAGTAAAAATCCTCATGTGTTTATGTGACAGTGCACTCTTTATTCATTGTTCAATGTCTTGAAATACATCACATTCTTAGACATTTTTGTCCTCCTATTCAACTTTAGACAATAAAAATTATCAGCCGGTGTTTTAAATTTATTTTAGGAAGAAAATACCAAGGACAGACAGTTTGAGAAGAGAAGCCATTACTTTTGTCGTTCAACCATCTTTAATTGAATTCCTGGAAGTCGCAAACGGTCAGCCTCAGCATCTCCCATTTTGGGGTGTTTTTATTGGCGATGACTTTACAATTGGAAAATAAAAACAAAATGCCTTCAAGGGACGCACGACTAACCCGCGCGAAACACTTTTCCTTAATCTTCTTTTAATTAACAAGTCCAGTATCTGATAATGGTTTATATATGTTCAAATATTCAATTAGCAGACTTGGATACGAATGGGAATATACTATACCGCATTTCTATTTTTTTGTTTTTTTGCTTAATCAAAAATGTGAAGGACAAATAAGTCTATTTATACCCTCCTAATAGACATAATGGGAGACAATATTAACTAATTAATGGAAGGTTAATGATCTTATGATTCCATAAGTGTTGACAAATAATACGCTAATAATAGTATATTTTGAGTATAAGTATCATATCAAGATGAACTAACTATTTACTACGAATTTTATCCTTGGCTAGCCTCAATCTAAATTTAATTTTATAACCAATTATCAAAGTCAAGAATTTATGTTTCCGACTATATTATACTAAGGGTATGTTTTATTGAAAACTTTTACACCAGAATTTCAACTTTTGGAGGTTTTGATTGCTATTTTTAATTTACTTTTTTCAATGGAAAATATTTTCAACCTTTGAAAATGCCTAGTTTTCCTTGTTTTTGAGGAAAATGTTTTCTTTGAGGGAGACAGACCTTTGTTTTCCTCAAAATAAGAAAACCATTTTCTTGTCTAGGAATCATTTTCTATTCCAACTAATCATACCCTAAATTAATCTAATCTATGAAAGTTTAATTAGTTTGGGAAAAATCACTTTAGTTGTTTAACAATCATCTAATCCAAATTTATTAAGACCATTTTCATATGTATTAACAATTGAATTAATTAATTTTATTATCAAAATTTATGTTACTTATTGTACTAACTAGATAAATGTATTCTGTACCGATCTCAATATTGATGTCCTCAAATCAAGCAATTGAACATTAATTAAATACACAATATGCAATTAACATGATATCTATTGACTTACATTAATCTAAGATACAGCGTTCATCTTAATAACAAGGAATTTAGTCAATAGTATTATTTAACTAATAGAACGATGAAAATACCATAGGGTTTAAAGAAAACAAGTCAAGCTATTGTTGTTCTTTGACGTCCAAATCCCAACAATGATTTTCAACTCTTCCTTGATTGATTTTATATCGCAAATTGAGGCATAAATCTTGAAAAAATTATGTGTATAGATGTGTAATTATGGTTCAAGATTTATATCTTGTACTGCTTTTATTGAATGAAAAGAATCATATTTATAGAACTCAATTTACGTCTAAAATAAAGTCCAAAAATGATAGAGAACCATAATTTTAGTCAAACTAGGACGGTCCAAATTGCTTCAAATCATATTTTCACTTGTGCAATTTGGTTATTATTTTCTCTTTTTGTTCAGATTGAGTTTTCGATATTACAATTGAGGTTCTTCAACTTCCAAATGTGACTGCTGAGTCAACCATCTTTCAAAATATGTCCAAATTTAATCATTTTCTTATGGATTCTCGTTTATTCTTGTTCAATACTGGGTTTTCTTCTAAAATATTCAATAAACAAGCATAATTAAGTATCGAGCTCATTATAATCACTCATAAAGTCTACTTTTGATGGCCAAGATAAATATTTAAACTCACCAATTATCCCGAACTTAATATTCCTATCGTCCCGAATAAAGTAAAATAGAAACTTAACTAAGCGCTAAACAAACATACTCAACTGTATAAATGTAATTTAGTATTGTCTCAAAGTAAACATCTAAATCATAGAATTTAAACAAGTTAATGAATACAAGAATAAATGGTTATTTCATAAACTCCACATATAGTATATTTAGCTTTTTGAGTGTGTAAGTTAAATATTCTCAATTCCATCTATGCTACTTAAATGAAGTTATGTATTTTAATTTCCGAAGATTATGTTCCTAAATAATACCAAATTCCGAGTATGTCAACATGATTTCTCATCACTCGTATTGCTCTCTTAGTTTTTTTAAATTTCTTTCCCCAAATGTGATCTAAACAAGTGATTTTAGTCTTGCTCTTCGCAGCCTCTTATTCTATGACCAAGAATTATCTAAGTAATGTATCTTTTGTTTCATACGCCTGATTTTATCATATTTGCTCATCTTAACAAGAAAACACGTATAATGTTAAGGTTGTCCCACATTGGTTGTAAATGAGATTAGTATTCAATTTATAAGTGTGAGGGAAGACTTCACCTCTTGAGCTAGTTTTTTGAAGTGAGAGAGACTCAATACTACCAACACTGGTATCAGAGCTCGATTTATCAACAAGTTTCTGAACCAACAGTCCCAGAGATGGGGGTTTGTGTGAGGGCGAGACGAGTTTGATCTTCCATAGGCCCCATTATGTAAAGAGGAGATGGGTTTGGTCTTCCATAAGATCCGATGTGTGGGGGAGACATGTTTGGTCTCCTACAAAGCCCGATGTATGAAGGGGAGATTGTTGGAATTTTTCAAATTGGTTGTGGATGGGATTGGTAATCAGTTTACAAGTGTGAGAGAAAGCCTTACCTCTTAAACTAGCTTTTAAAGTGAGAGAGACTCAATAACACCCAAAACATAGTCCCCCCCACGCCACCCCACCCACCCCAATTTAGATGTTAAATATGTGAAGAAAAGGGAGACTTTTTGAAAAATTGAAGTTAAAAATTATTTAAAAATAAAAATATTTTTTCTTTAGATTTTCTTTTTATGTTTTTCATTTTTTAATTTTTAATTTTTTATAATTGATTGTGGCCTGTGGTTAGCCACGACAGACAGGGGCCGCGAGCTTGAAATTTGCAAAACTTATATATATTTGGCATTGGGAAAGGACAAATATTTTAAAATTGGTTGTGTTGTGTGTACACAATGTTGTACATACGACTTTACACTCCCCCTACATGGAGGGGACTCACATATAATAAAATATTCGTAGATCCCCTTCCATGTGAGGGGGGTGTAAAACTGTGTGTAACCACATACACGGCATTTTCCTTTTAAAATAGATGACGCTCTTTCCTCTCTCTCTCTCTCTCTACGTATTTAAGCGATTTGAAGCTTCTTCTGCAGAAACAAGTTGATAACGCTCGCTCGCTCGCGCTCTCTCTCTCTCTCTCTCTATACGTAGATAAGCGATTTGAAGCTTCTTCTGCTGAAACAAGTTGACCGGGGTCAAATCCATGATTTATTATTTATTTTTATTTTTTTAACATGGAAATAATGCCTAAATGTACTGTGCAATTCTATTTTCTATAGGCAGCACATCATGAAAAATTAAACGGTTAAAAGTTGGAAGAATGACATATTTCCCATTAAGTTCTTGGTTTACAGTCACAAGCTAAATTTTGTTTAAGTTTTGATCATGGTGGCTCAAGTTGGGATGTTCAAGCCTTGCACTCGCAATTTCTAGCCTTGCGTCCTATCGTTGCTCTCCAAACTTAGAATTTCCCATTTTCATTCTCTACCAAGAAGTCCACCAAATTTGGATTTTCTCTTCTGATAGCTTTGTTTGAACTGATAGATATCTCCATTAATATAGTTGCACTCTTCAAGGTCTAATGGTTGTTTGGATGGGGTGTAATTTGAAAACTTCATTCTTATTCTCCACCTTCGATTGCTAAGAAAGGTTGACCTAAGATGATTGGAATATGCCGATCTTCTTCTCTATCAAGAACAACGAAATACGTCGGGAATATCAATTTTTCAACTTCAATGGAAGCTTGATTCTTATATAGGTGAACTGCAACAACACCATTGTTTCTTTTACTTCTTCTACTCCAATTTTTTTGTATACGAATAAAAGGTAATAATAAGTTAATACTAGCACCTATAGCAAATAAGGAAAATGCTACATGTATATAATTATCTACATAATGTGTCCATAATTACACATGACACTGGATCTAACTTTTAATTCAAATCTCACACTTGCACATTAATAACCGGATGATTGCCACATCACATTATGGATACCATTATGTGTAATAAATATGTACAAGTAGAATTTTCCTAGCAAATAAAGCATTGAAGGAATAAGCTTTTCCAATTGAAATAGGTAAAGAAAAATTCTTTGGATATTTTTGTTCGAGATGCATGTTATGCTTTTATGCACCGCTCTCTCTGGTAGTGCCACAGTTTCAAATGTTGGAAGCTTTCTTTTCTTTGGTATCATGTCCTTCAAAAAACTTGCATAGTTTGGAATCTACCTTACCGCGAATGACTGGTCTAGTTTTTGTTTCAAAAAACTTCTCAATTGTAGGTCTAGCTTTTTGTTTCTTCAACCTTTGTGACAATAGGATTGGGAGGCATAAATTTATTGGTGGGGCGGCCGCCTTAGCCTATTGAATATTTGAATTTTTCTTTTATTTTTTATCTTTTACCTTTTTAGATCCTTCCACTTGCTCTTCGTCAGTAGTAGACACTCTTGCAGCTGATCTTTTGACCGTGATTTTAGGCAGTTAAATTCCACTTTGTATAGTCATTTTCTTGATTAATGATTAATCATTTTCTTACTCAATTATTTGAATAATATCTTGCCCCCGGGGCATAACCCAGTGGTGCAAAGGATAAGAGTGAGGTGGTCTCAGCCTTGCTGCAGCCGCAGTGTGAGAATTCGATTCCTGAGATATAGAATTGGACTCTTTGTGAGCACTAGTGTACGAACAATCTCTTATTCCCTGGTCTGCTGGGGCACATCCGGCGATTTACCTCCCTCACGATACTCCAAGGGCGGGACAGGCCTTCAAGGTTGGGGTTCAACCTTTTTTTACATTAATCATTTTTTTGTCCGTCCACTTTCAAAGTCTATGGAGGAATAAAATTGGAGGTACGAATTCCCACAACTTTATAAGTGCTTCAGTTGCAGGATTCAATAACTCTAATGGCCAGCACTTGCTCCTTCGAATTGGTCTCGGTGCTGCTTGATATAGCACCGTTAGGACTATTAGAAATAGCTCGGCTAGCTGCTCCGTTTGGGTTTCGAAACTCTTTATGGTTGTTGAATGACTTTGAAAGCTGTTTCGATCTTTACTATGAGCTAATCCATTTTTTGCATATACTAATTGGTTTTGTTCACAAATTTACTAACGATCATCAAACGAAGGTTTATTTTCTTGCTGTTGAAACCAGGGTATGGCTACTGATTATTGTTTAGGTTGTTTTCCCCAACAGAAAGTAGGATAATTATGCTAAAATAGATTGTGTGCATTGGAATATGGGTTATTCTACTGACGCTGAATGTTCTCTATTGTAGTTTGACATTCTACACAATTATGAGCTCTCTACAAATTCCATCAACCAAGAGTTTAGTTTGCACTGCATTTGAATAATTTTTAATGGAGAAATGATCTATCACCTTCTTTTCAAAAAAAAGATATTTGTGCTAGTAATTTGGAGATGGAATTTATTTCATGTATACCTAATATTTTTTGTCTGTGGCTCTTTCTTAGGGCCACAAAGCATTGTTAACCGCCATTGTCAAGTATAATTCCTCAACTTCATTGGGAGACTTCAATGTGATATACCCATTTGAAGCTACAACCATTAATTTACAGTATTATGGTTCAATCCCGTGTAGAAGTACTGAACTTGTAAGGATTTTTTAATACTGTGGTTAGAATACGTACTATCACATTCTTGAATCTTTTCCATGCTTTATTAAAACTCTCTAAATCTGCCTGCTGAAATATGGAGATCTCGTGCTTTAATTTAGTTACCTTCGTCGATGGAAAGTACTTTGTGACAAACTTATATATGCAATCATTCCAAGTTCTAATGCTTTTACCAGGTTGGAGTTCCAACAATTCTTTTTCTCTATCACAAAGTATATGTGGGAAGAATCTCAATTTGGTTGTTTCAATTGACAATCCATGAAAATTGTAATTTTGAAAGATGTCCAGGTAGCAGAAGACATGATTATGTAGATTATCTTGATATTTCCCATAAAATGATAACCTATTCTGAAATTAGAGAATGATATCAGCTGAAAGTTTTATTGTCCAAATATTAGATTTACAATACTTGGTTGAATTGCCTAAGTTGCAAATCATCTTTATCAACTTATGTCGGCTGCACAACACGTGGTGGATGCACGACTATTTCTTGTTCTGTCATTAGTTCTCTTGTTGCTTAAGCCTTTGTCTTAAGTTTCGTTTTATTTTCGAATCAAATGGGAAGAAATTAGTGTTGGAAATAATACTGTCATTGAGGATACTACTCCTCAATCACAATCTTCCCATAGCATGTCAATGCCAATCACGTAATTGAAGGAGGCTAATTTACACGGTTTTCATTTCATTGTAAATTATTGATTTGTATTCCATTTATACTATCTTGTAAAGCTCTATATAATGCAATACGATACAGCACTGAAATTAAGGTGGATTTTAATCATTCTTATGGTATCAGAGCCAAGTGGTTTAACATACATACCACATATCCTGTTCTTCTTCTTCTTCCCTTCATGGCTTCTGAAACTTCTGCCACCCTTCTTCCTTTCAATACCTTAATCCACATGATCACCATTAAACTTTCCTCCTCAAATTATCTTCTCTGGAAAGCCCAACTCCTCCCTCTTCTTGAAAGTCAAGAATTATTAGGACATGTTGATGGCACCCTTGTGCAGCCCCCAAAACTTGACGCTACCACTTCTCTCACACCAAGTGACAAATACCTAGCATGGAAAGCTATTAATCAGCGTCTCTTCAGTTTGTTACTTTCCTTCCTCACAGAGGAAGCCATGGATGAGGTAGTTGGCCTCTCCACCACACGAGACGTGTGGCTGACACTAGAAAATGCATTTAGCCATCGTTCTAAAGCTCGAGAACTACGCCTTAAGGATGACTTGCAATTAATGAAATGCGACAATAGATCGGTTGTTGAGTATGCCCGTTCCTTCAAAGCAGTTTGTGATCAACTACATGCAATTGGTTGTCCAGTTGATGGTACTGACAAGGTGCACTGGTTTCTCCGTGGGCTCGGTACTGATTTCTCTAGTTTCTCCACAGCACAAATGGCCCAAACTTCTCTGCCCTCATTTGCAAATTTAGTCTCAAAGGCCGAAAGTTTTGAAATTTTTCAGAAATCCCTTGACTCATCTTCTCCAGCAGCGACAACCTTTACTGTCATAAAAAATTCCACCCATCGTGGTAGCTCTTCTCGTAGTCATCGGGGTCGCTTCGGTGGGCGTGGCAGCAGTTCATCTGGTCGTGGACAAGGACGCTCCAACTACAGCCAATGGCGTCGTCCACCAAGATGCCAGATTTGCAGGATGGATGGCCACTTTGCCGATCGGTGCCTTCAACGCTATGATCGGAATGAGACACCAGCTCACCTTGCTGAAGCCTTCACGAGATCTTGTTCTCTAAATGAAGATGTGGGCTCTGACTGGTATTTGGATACAGGGGCTTCAGCCCATATGACCATGGATCACTCTAAATTGGATCAGGCCACAAATTACATAGGTAAGGATTGTGTGGTTGTTGGGAATGGTGCCTCACTACCCATTACCCATACTGGTAAAATTTTTCCTACCCCAAATCTACATTTTCTTGATGTCCTAGCTGTACCTTGCCTTATCAAGAATTTACTTTCCATCAGTAAATTAACATCAGATTTTCCTTTATCCGTTACTTTTACTAATAACATATTCACTGTACAGAATCGCAAAACAGGAAGGGTGGTGGCAACCGACAAGCGTGATGGAGGCTTATATGTGCTTGAGCGAAGTCATTCTACTTTTATTTCTATTCTTAAAAATAAATCGCTTTGCGTCCTATGATTTATAGCATGCACGACTTGGACATGTCAATCATTCTTTTATTTTTCTATTGAATAAAAAAGGCCAGCTTTATCTTACATTTTTGTTGCCTTCTCCAACTTTATGTGGCACATGTCAAATTGCTAAAAGTCATCGCTCGCCTTATTCTCGAAATGAACATAGGTCATCGAAAACACTTGATCTTATCCATTGCGACATTTGGGGTCCGTCTCCAGTCAAATCTAATTTAGGATTTGTCTATTATGTCATTTTTATCGATGACTATTCTCGTTTCACGTGGTTCTATCCTTTAAAATTGAAATCTGACTTTTATAATGTTTTTATTCAATTTCAAAAATTTGTGGAAAATCAATACTCCACTTGAATTAAAATTTTCCAAAGTGACGGCGGTGGTGAATTTACCAGTAATTTCTTCCAAGATCATCTCCGCTCTAGTGGCATTCACCATCAGCTCTCATGTCCATATACACCCGCCCAAAATGGTCGTGCTGAAAGAAAACATCGCCATGTAACTGAGATGGGATTAGCACTCCTTTTTCATTCCCACATTTCTCCTCGCTTTTGGGTTGACACGTTCAGCACTGCAGCTTACATCATCAACCGCTTGCCTACACCATTCCTTGGAGGTAAATCACCTTTTGAGATTTTGTATGGTAACACTCCGAACTATGTAAACTTTCACCCTTTTGGTTGTCGTGTGTATCCTAGCTTACGAGATTATGTGCCTAACAAATTTTCTTCTCGCAGCATCCCATGTATTTTCTTAGGTTACAGTCCCTCTCACAAAGGGGTTCGTTGTCTCGAGCCTTCCACCTCTAGGCTCTATATTATTCGCCATGCTCAATTTGATGAAACTCATTTTCCTTCCATTGCTACCTCTCAAGCTCAACCCATATCCTCCCTTAACTTTTCCAATTTTCTGGAACCTAGCCTCACCCATGCAGATCCACCTCCCCCACTCCCTGACACTCGTTCTTCACAACTTACTCAATCCAGTTCTAATCCATGTATTATATGTACTAATCTAGTGATTGAGTCTTTGCAGGATCCTCATTCTCTTGCAGGTGCCTCTTTATAGACCTCGGTTCCAAGTTCATCTCTTCTTGAACCTGGTGCAGATCCCACACCTACTGCAGTGGTCCCGTTGGCCACTCATCCTATGCTTACAAGAGCTAAAGCTGGCATTTTCAAGACTCGATATCCAGCCAATCTTAGTTTCTTGGGCTCTTCTGGTCTTCTTTCTGCTCTTTTTGCATCGACTGAGCCCAAAGGTTTCAAATCTGCTGTTAAAAATCCTGCTTGGCTTGCTGCCATGGATGATGAAATTCATGCATTACAGAATAATCGCACCTGGGTTTTGGTACCTCGCCCTGCCAACACCAACATTGTGGCTCCAAATGGGTATTCCGAACCAAATACTTACCTGATGGATCTATTGAGCGCCTTAAAGCCCGCCTTGTTGCCAAAGGTTATACACAGGTCTCTGGTCTTGACTATACTGATACTTTTAGTCCCGTAATCAAGGCTACTACTGTTTGGGTTGTACTCTCTCTCTCGCTGTTACACAAAAATGGCCCCTTCATCAACTTGATGTCAAAAATGCATTCCTCAATGGTACTCTTACTGATCAAGTTTATATGGAACAGCCTCCAGGATATATTGATCTTCGCTTTCCAGACCATGTTTACCAGTTGAAGAAAGCTCTTTATGGTCTCAAACAAGCCCCTCGTGCTTGGTTTCAGCGCTTCAACTCCTTTATTATTCACCTTAGGTTTTCTTGCAGCCGTGTGGACACATCTCTATTTGTCTTTCATCAGAAGTCCGATATTATCTATTTACTTCTTTATGTTGATGATATCATTATTACAGGCAACAATTCTTCACTTCTTGCCCGCTTCACTCGTAGACTTAACTCTGAGTTTGCCACTAAAGACTTAGGCTCTCTTAGCTATTTTCTTGGTCTTGAAGCCACTCCAACTTCTGATGGTCTCTTCATCAGTCAGCTCAAATATGCACGGGACATTCTTACTCAAGCTCAATTACTTACCAGTAAACCTGTTCACACGCCCATGGTTGTTTCTCAACATCTTTCTGCTGATGGTTCTATGTTTTTAGACCCTACTTTCTATAGATCCCTCGTCGGTGCACTGCAGTACTTGACTATCACAAGGCTCGACATTGCTCATGCTGTCAACTCTGTCAGTCAATTCTTACACGCTCCCACTGATGATCACTTTCTGGCTGTTAAACGCATCCTCCGCTATGTTAAAGGCACCATTCACTATGGCCTACATTTTCGCCCTTCCACTTCTCCTGGTTCTCTTGTAGCCTATTCTGATGCTGATTGGGCCGGCTGCCCGGATACTCGTCATTCGACCTCTGGTTATTCTATCTATCTTGGCGACAATTTAGCTTCCTGGAGTGCCAAGAAACAGGCGACTGTCTCTCGTTCCAGCTGTGAATCTGAGTATCGTGCCCTTGCCTCCACTGCCGCTGAACTCATCTGGCTCACACATCTCCTCCATGACCTCAAGATATCCATGCCTCAGCAGCCCACTCTCTTATGTGACAACAAAAGTGCCATTTTTTTAAGCTCCAATCCGATTTCACACAAGCGGGCCAAGCATGTTGAATTGGACAACCACTTTCTTCGTGAGCTTGTTGTCGCGGGAAAACTTCGTACACAATATATCCCATCTCATCTACAAGTTGCTGATATCTTTACCAAGAGTGTTCCTCGACCTCTATTTGAACTCTTTCGTTCCAAGCTCCATGTCCGATCAAATCCGACGTTGAGCTTGCGGGGGGGGTGTTGGAAATAATACTGTGATTGAGGATATTACTCCTCAATCACAATCTTCCCATAGCATGCCAATGCCAATCACGTAATTGAAGGAGGCTAATTTACACGGTTTCCATTTCATTGTAAATTATTGATTTGTATTCCATTTATACTATCTTGTAAAGCTCTATATAATGCAATACGATACACCACTGAAATTAAGGTGGATTTTAATCATTCTTAATTGCCGTCTCTCAAAACAGGAAACATGAAGTTAAATCGAGGCTAGAATTAATAGCAAAAATTAAAGCAAACAATTAGTCCTAAGGTAACGACGCCAAAAAGTTGATTGAGTGATTCTACAATTGCACGGATTGTGACAAGAATAATATTGAATTTTGAGTTCAAGTATCATATCCAAAGGGAATAAGTGTGTACTACTAATATTATTCGAATCTAGCTTCAGTCCAAATTAATGTAATGATCAATCATCAATGTAAAGAGTTTATGTTTCTAACTAAATTTATCTAATCTACTAAAATTAACTAGTTTGTGAAGAATTTTTTAGATTAAATGGTCAGATATTTTGATTGCGCTTGGGTTACTTAACATTCTTCTAATCGAAATTCATTCATACCCTTTTGCATATGTATTAACAATTAAATCAATTACTTTTAGTAAAGTAATCTTTCTCGAGCAAAACCAACCTTATTCACACACCCAAATTATCTCTATGCAAATTCACAGACACGAGTAATCATTTAATTTAGTAATTCAATTGTGATTGCATAAGCATATTATAAAAGTATCTTTCTATCTCTTATCAAAACTTACATTACTTATTGCATGAACTAGAAAATGTATCTCCTCTAAATCTTTATCCTTAAACCATGCAATTGATGATCAAGCAATTGATGCCAATGAAACATAAAAGGATGAAAAATATCACTGGATTCAATATAATAAATAAAGAAATTAATCCAATCCATTGTTGCGCTTTGGCATCCAAGTCTCAACAATGATCTTAACTTGAAAACTTTATGCATATGGATATGGAATTTTGCCTCAAAATTGTATCTCTAGTCCCCCTTTAGTTGAATGAAACGAAAAATATTCATAAACCTCAACTTAGGTCTGAGATAGAGTTCCAAGATGATAGAGAACCATAATTTTAATCAAATTATGCTGGAAAGTTGATGGCAGGGATGGTTACGACCGACTTCCTCCCTTCTTTCTATATGTCTCCTTGTCTTTGTAACCAGCATAAATGAAGGAAGTCAGTAACGCGAGAGAGGTCCGTATAATTTGGTCTCAACTTTCAGAATATGTCCAACTTTAATCTAATTTGATAGATTTTCGTTCCTTTCCATCCGTTGTTGTCAATACTGAGTTTTCTCCTAAAATGATCACTAAACAAAATAAAACTAAGTATCAAGCTCATCATAATCACACAAAAAGCCTACCTTTGATGACCAAAATAAGTGTAATATTTACACTTATTAGTTAACAAGGAGAATACAGCGGCAAAAAAAGCTTGTAATATAAGCGGAACAATGAGAAATGACTTAGAACCTTTTATGCAATTGAAAGTGGTGTAAAAATAAAAATAAAAAAAATGTATTGGCAATAGATCCAACATTTAAAAAAAATAAAAAATAAAAAATTATTCATCTCTTTCACTCGCACTTGCTAATGTCCAAGAACTCATGGTGGCCGCCACTATTCAATGAAGAATATGTTTTTCTATTGCCATTTGTAATTTCATTTGAGAATTTGCAGAGGAATTCAATGAGATGACTATTTGTCTTCATTACCAATAATGATCATGACCAACTTAGATGACGGTATGTTCCTAATTTATTATTTTATAAAATTATAATTTATTGAATAATAAAGCAAGGCGAATTCGAAAGTTTAAAGTTTAAACGTGAATTTTGACTTCACGATGGATAGATAAAATCCCAAAATTATAAAGTATCATAGCCAAGTAATAAAGAATGTATAAAGTATCATTTTTACGGGAACTAAGTATTTAATCTAGTCACAATTAACATCAATTTTAATTGAATAACATGATCAGTTGAGATTTATGTTTTATTAATGATTTTAACTTATATTTACTCTAACTAATCGAACTAATTAATGTGAAGCATTATGAAATTCAAGTTTTGAATGAACATCACAACTTTGAATCTCCCTACATTTGTCTGTGTTAATATCAATTCGATTAATTGACAACATGATGTGAAGATCAATGTTTCTAATTCGTATGATAATCTCTCTCGCGTAAAACTAAACATAACTTCACATGTGATTCTACTATACCTCTATGAAGGATGTGAGTATGCAACAATCCATTAAATCTTAGCGAGTCCCAAGGTGCACATGGTCGATTAGCTAAAGGTTATCCAAGGTAAGATTTTTAGGAACATTATAAAGATCACGTAAAGTATAACAATATATTTTATCTCTTATTGGGATTCACAATGATTGTTACTTAGTGTCAAATTTGTTGCTTCTCTGGAATGTCAATTAAAATCAAAATACAATTCAACTAGTATCCAACTAATTGAAAATTAGTGAGTTCCCGACAGTCATCCAATAATCAAAAGCAGGTTTAAAATAAAAATTCGAAATTATATATCAAAACTTCAAAAATAGGGTTCAACGTTATCCTATCATCTATACAATTATCCAAGCATCATATTAACTACAAAAACATAAAATAATTGATACAACATCATCCAATTGGAAAAATTGGAAAAAAAAAAAAAAAAAAAATATATATATATATATGTCAGTAGCTTCTTGATCATTCTCCTTTTGATTGTTCTTCTTTGACCCAACAAATTGACGTGTGAAAGTGTGTAATGATATGTTCGTAGCATAACTTTCATAAAGCTTAGAAAGAATATGGATTTTTAGATTGAAATTTCATTATTTGGATCTGCTCTCTGCAAGAATTATTAAATTTGTAACCCTAGAGCCTCTTTTGACTTGAATGATTTGTGTATATCGAATACTTACAAGTCTCCTTTTAATTACTGGATACATGCATACATTTATAGGGAAAGAATTAGGTTAAAAACTGTGGCATAATTGATTTCCAAGGAGAGGTTAAGATGCATAGGGAAACAACTTTTTTGGCGTAAAGACACCGTGCGATCACATGGGGTCACCTAGCGCGATCGCAATGCTTATGCACTTGGGTCATAAGCTTATATCTATACTGCTTATCGATTTTGGCTTCGATTTCTCCTCTAGCTTTGACTTGGGGTTTCTTTTTAATTGTATCTTCAGTGTTCAATCCTCTAATTCTCATAATTCAATTCTCATCATTAATAATTGATCCGATGCAAGTTTAAAAAGCTTCCTATTTAATCCTCGAACTTTCTATTTATTGAATTTAACTCTAGAAACTTGTGATTTTTTTCTTCATGCACTAATAATTCTTCTAATTCATCACATGCAACCGAATAATATTCAACTTGCTGCAAATCAATTCCAATAAAGCTCCAAAATGCACTTTTCACACATATTGCATCTAAATTCGGAATTCTAAATTCATTTTTAAAGATTTTAAGTTCGCTTATTGCTATTCGGCTATTAGATATGGGCTAATTTGACCATTTTTCTTTATTTTTTAGAGCAAATTACTGACACATACCTCAAGTATTTGACAAATATGCACAAACATCATTCTAGTTTCAAAAATTATAGACATACCTCTTATATTTAAAAAAAAAAAAAAGGGTAATGAATTGCCTAAAATTCCCCTGACCTATTTATTTTAATTAAAACCTTTTATTTTACTTTTGCATTGATCGTTTCACTTTAATCTTTTGTGAGAGAAGTAATATATCTTATACTAAAATTTTAAAATCTATATTGAAGTAATAATAAAAAATAAGGGATTCAATTTTTAAATGAATTTAACTAAATACAACAAAAACTTTATTCTCTTTTGAGCCGTTGACTGTTGATGTAAAGTTTGCTGAGAATTAAATGTTCGCTGTCATGGGGATGTTGAGTTTGCTCAGATTTTAGAACTTGTTTGATACAAATCTTTTCAAGTAATTATTTTATTTTATTTTATTTTATTATTATTATTTTGGGTTTTAAGAAGGTATAATCAAAAAGTGAAAAAAAGTTGTGGCATCCATAGAATGCATAAAAAAATATTTTGGATATAATAATTTTAGAAAATTCTTTGCCAAACATTGATGTTGGCTTTGTTATGAATAAGAAACAGAAAATGTGATGTTCTAATTTAAAATATAAAAAAAAAGTCAAAAAAAATAAATAAATAAAAGGGCTCTCTAGCTATCTGTTTCATTGCATATGTTATTCAACTCCAGTATATAGAAAGATATAAATTTAGTTTTTAAAAAATCAAAATATCACTTACATGACTGAAGATAACCTTATTAATATCCCTGAGAATAAATTTACAATAACATGATCCACGTCCTATGATAAAACAAAGTCACTTGTGACAAAGTCGACAATAAGATTTGGACATGACAGAGCAATCACATTCAAGCCGCCATCAACAAGCCCCATTGTTCCACACTAGCAACAAGAACTAGTAAATGTAAATCATTAAATTTCAAATATCTAAATTAAGGGACAACAATTCCTTATATATATAATATGAGACAACGTAAATAGTTTATTTTGGTGGAATTCAAGTATGAGTTGAAATCTATTGTCCAATTTACTGTCCATCCAATTAATTATTGACACGTCATCTTAAATTAAAATGTCACTTATTTTTAAGCATTAGGAGTAGTTAGAGAAAAGTTGGAAATGTTAATTTAACAAGATGTACGACATCTTAATTTAAAATGATGTGTCAATAATTAATTCACGAACAACAAAACTTGTACAGCAAATCTCAACTCATCAATTAGTCTAGCCAACTTGTGGTCGAAGGTCCCTCTCATAGTAACTTCAGTGCTGTGTTGTATAGATTTGACATGGGGGGCGCCGGCACACAAATTTGGCTCTGAATTCTAAAACCAAATTATGAGCCCTTTACACTTCTTTGGTCAATTCAAAGAACTATTTATAGCATATAATACATAACCATAGATAGAGAGATGAGATTTATTAATTCTCAAAGTCAACTAGTTAGTTGGCCAGAATATAAGCATGAATGGAATTGGAAAATATATCCAAAAAGGGGATATCCTGGACAACTTGTGCTCTTTGATGTGAAACCTATCCGATAAGATATTGGACTTCAACAAAAAATGTGGATTCTCACCAACAGGGAATGTTACATTGAATCAGTTTTATTTATATCATACTTTTAAATAGATTAGGCAACTACAATTTCAAGATGCAGAAGAGAGCCTAATAAATTTGATGGGGGTTTATAAAATGAACTTCTGTCGACTATTTTTGCCATCAATTTTTACCATCATTGTATTCCTTAACTTGTTTCTACAATAAATAAATGCAGTTTCTGTACTTGGAAATGAAACTGATAAACTAGCATTACTCGCCTTAAAATCCCAGATAACCGATGATCCTCAAAGAGTCTTGGCATCCTGGAATACTTCCATCTCATTTCTGCAACTGGACAGGAGTAATATGTGGGCACAGACAAGAAAGAGTTACGGGTTTGAATCTCAGAGGGCGAAAAATGGAAGGAACCATCACGCCACATATTGGAAACTTTTCTTTTCTTTACAGTCTTGACCTTTCAGACAACTACTTTCGCGGTGGCCTTCCTGTTGAACTTGGCAGCCTTGGAAGACTTCAAATCTTGAACATAAGCAGTAACTTCCTACAAGGGCAAGTTCCAGCTAGTTTACATGGATGTACTAACCTGACAAGTCTTGTGCTAAGAAAGAACTTTCTCATAGGAAATATTCCAACTGAAATTGGATTGCTCCAAAAGCTTGTGAAACTCGATCTCAAAAGCAATAATCTTACAGGTACTATACCGGCTTCTATTGGAAATCTTACGTCGTTTCAACTGCTTGATGTTTCATTCAACATATTGAGAGGTGGAATTCCAAATACAATATCCCAATTGGTGAACTTGAAATACTTTATAGTATCAGTAAACAGTTTCTTTGGTGAATTTCCCCCTCAACTCTACAATTTGAAATCGCTTGAAGAGATAATTCTGGCTTATAACAGCGTCACCGCTAATATCAGAACCAATATAGGATTTGAACTTCCAAAGCTCAAAATATTCTACATAGCATTCAATTTCTTCACCGGACAAATTCCAGATTCACTTACCAATGCTTCAGCTCTTGAAGGGATTGATGTCCTGCAGAACAATTTCACTGGAAAAGTGCCACTGAGTTTTGGAAATTCACATAACTTGCAGGTTTTCAGTGTCGGCTATAACCTTCTGGGAAGTGGTGGAAATGATGACTTGAACTTTGTCGATTCTCTGACGAATTGCAGCAATTTACAGTTCCTGCATTTTGGAGGCAACCAGTTTGGAGGTGTTTTGCCAAGTTCAATTGGCAATCTTTCAACCCAGTTGACTCAACTGTTTTTTGAGTAAAACAGAATTGGTGGGAGCATTTTCAAGGAGATCACAAATCTTAAGAATCTATATTTCCTGGCCGCTTTTGGAAACAACTTAATTGGTGCCATTCCTGATTCCATCGGGATGCTTTCTAGCATGGGAATGGCTTATCTTAATGGAAACAAATTGACAGGTGAGATCCCATCCTCATTTGGCAACATGAGTCAGCTGCAGCGTCTTTTTCTGTTTGATAACAACTTGACAGGATCCATACCGCCGTCTTTGGTAAACTGCAAGCAACTTGACATTCTATATCTGAACAACAACAATCTGAGTGGCACCATAGAGCCACTTATGGAAATCTCATCTTTATTGGCCTTCAATGTGTCTCGCAACTCATTGACAGGTTTCTTGCCAGTAGGCTTCGGGAACTTGAGTCAACTTGTTGATATTGATTTGTCTCACAACAAGTTTTCTGGGGAGATTCCAAATGCCATAGGTAAATGTCTGCCCATAGAACGAATGTGGATGCAAGATAATTTGCTACAAGGATCGATTCCTTCACTGGAAGATCTGCAAGCACTTGTGTATTTAGATCTCTCAAGCAACAACCTAGCAGGTGAAATTTCAAGGTACTTTGCAAATATTTCCTCTTTAATTCAGTTGAATCTGTCATTCAACAATCTAGAGGGTGAGGTGCCTGTACAAGGAGTTTTTTCCAACCTTAGTGCACTGGATATTATTGGGAATACCAATGTTTGTGGAGGGATCCAAGAGTTAAATTTGCCCAAATGCAGGACGCAAAAACCTCAAAAATCACACAAGAAGCATTCCATTTCTCTGAAGTTAATATTGCCAATAGCCAGCATAGCAGCAATTGCAGTTCTATCACTGATTTTGCTCTTACTATATCAGATAAAATATTGGAAGAAAAGACCTCATTCGACATCTCCATCCATGCCATTCTACCAAAAGATTTCTTATGACGAGCTCCTTAAAGCTACTGGTGGATTCTCTTCACAAAACATAATAGGTTCAGGTGCTTTTGGGACAGTTTTTAAAGGCACTCTTGGTTCAGATGAATCAACAATTGCAGTTAAAGTACTAAGCCTCCAACGGAGTGGAGCTACTAAGAGCTTTTTGGCTGAATGCCAGGCATTGAGAAACATTAGGCACAGAAACCTTGTGAAGGTCATAAATGCTTGTTCAAGTTCTGATTTTCAAGGAAATGATTTTAAAGCTTTAGTGTACCAGTTTATGCCAAATGGAAGCTTGGAGAAGTGGCTAAATTCAGAAGAAAACAGCCTTCGCTTAAACATTCTTCAGAGAATTAATATTGCAATTGATGTGGCTTCTGCATTATATTACCTTCATCATCAGTGCCAAACACCAGTTGTTCACTGCAATTTGAAGCCACAGAATATTCTTCTTGATGACAATCTCACAGCATATGTAGGTGACTTTGGCCTAGCTCGGCTTCTTCCAATGGAAGCTATTTCACAACAGTTTTCCTCACTTGGTGTTAAGGGAACTATTGGATATGCAGCTCCCGGTAACCTTTCTTGATACTGATTCGAACTGATTCATCATAACCAAAATGCTGGAATACTAAAAGCATGAACATGTTCTACAACATAATCAGTTTCACATATTTTTCTCAAAACTTTGCAGCATATGGCATGGGATCTCAAATATCAATTCAGGGAGATGTCTACAGTTATGGAATTCTCTTATTGGAGATTTTCACAGAGAGAAAGCCGACCGACGAACTATTCAAAGAAAATATGAATCTTCACCATTTTGTCAAAATAGGACTACCAGAGCGAGTCATGGAAATTCTAGAAAAATCATCTCTGCGCCTAGAAAGTCAAAGACTAGAGGAAGCTGGCCCAAGCAATTTGAGAAGTGAACAAACAGAATGCTTAGTCTCTATTCTTGAACTTGGAGTTGCATGTTCTGCTGAATCTCCACAAGACCGAAGAAGCATGGAACAGGTTTACAGGGAATTGAGGATGATCAAGGAGAAATTTATAAAAGCTGGACTGAATGAAATAAACTGACAATTGGGTGAGAATTGATATATTTAGTTCGCGAAGTTTTTGAATCTCTACTAAGAAACATCCTGATATGACCTTAAACTGTGAAGATTATGATGTATTGAAGCAACCACAACATCTCACATCTATGTTAACTGTTGAAGATATTGAAAGACTATCGCGACATTCTTCATGACATTCCTTTTAGGAAAATGCTTCTTGTGTGCATCACCATTTATATAATCTTTCACAGATTGATGAGGTGTCAAAAAGAAAGTGAGGAAGTTTTTTTTCTTTTTTATTTACATGTAGCACAACCATTCCTTTTATTGGTAATGTACTCCTATAAATAGGGAAAAAGTAATTCAACTTCTTGATTTCTGTTTTGGTTTTATTTACTTTGTAATGCCTAACAAATCCTTCGCTCTTCCATCGTTTCACAGTGAGTCTTACATGTTGCAAATTCAACATCTTCACCAACAATCATTACAAAGTCAATAACAATCATGTTGTCACCTACATCATCTTTGTTGCTCTAATCTATCTTACTTGGAACTTCAAGAAATTATTTTCTTTCTTTGTTATGAATTCTATTTTTCCTTCCATATTACATGTTTGCCCCTTGAAACTTCTTCAGATACACAGACACACACTACAATAGGCATCCTACATGCAAGAAATCAATTAAAGAGTCAAACAATTAATCAATAGAAGCTCAAAGGCGAACAGTAAACAAATAATTGTATGACAATTAAACAATTAACAATTGCCCAAACACAGTTATATAAATCACATGAACACGCACAAGTACACATTCCAAAACTAATGTATCGAAAAACTAACCATGAAAATAGATCTTAAGATTAGAAGGTTGACAGAGAGTAAAGAAATTTTGGAGGAGCTTCAATGAATACGAATGAGCTGTTTTGGGATGAATTATATAAATGGGTAAATTATATTATTGGTTACTGAACTTCAATCGTTGTTACCACTGATTCACTAAAATGAGCTTCGTCTCCTTGTGTTGGTGGAATTGTTGACATGACTAATATTTTTCAATATTCCCGATGAAGCCCCAGTTTGCCTCAATTTTTTTCAAAACTTCTTCCCCAAAAGGGCGATGATAGGTGTACTGGACAGCGGGTAATTTTTAGTTTGGCTTAATCAAATGTGCAATTTTTCACTTTAACCAAAAAATACTTGTCTATAACAAAAATGGCATTTTGTTGAGTAAAAGACAAAAATGCCCTTAAGTAGTTTATACAATTACAAAAATAGAATTTTGTTTCAAAAGACAAAAATATCCTTAAATTACAAATTAAAAAATCAAACATTTTTTACTTTATATTTAATTATTTATTTTAAAAACCAAATTAAAAAATTTAATATTAAATTTACTTTCTTGTTTAAATATTTCATTAATTAATTATCTTAATCGGTTATATATATTATTTATTTAATATTTAATTTCTTTATTTAATTATTTATTTAATCACTTGCTTAAATAAAAAATTAATATTTAATTTGATTTCTCATTTAAATATTTTATTAATTTATTATCTTAATTGATTATGTATATTTAATAAATTATTTAATTATTTATTTTAAACACTTATTCAAATAAAAAATTAATATTTAATTTTGGTTTCTCTTTTAAATATTTCATTAATTAATTATCTTAATTGGCCCTTATTTAATTGTTTATTTTAAATACCTACTCAAATGAAAAAATTAATATTTAATTTGGTTTCTCGTTTAAATATTTCTCTATTAATTATCTTAATTGGTTATGTATATTATTTATTTAATATTTTTAATTAATTATCTTAATTGGTTTTATGTATTTAAAATTTAATTACTTTATTTAATTATTTATTTAATCACTTATTTAAATAAAGAATTAGTATTTATTTTAATTTCTTATTTAAATATTTCATTAATTAATTATCTTAGTTAATTATGTATTTCTTTATTTAATATTTAATTACTTTGTTTTTTTATTTATTTAATCGCTCAATTAAATAAAAATTTTATATTTAATTTAATTTCTTATTTAGATATTTCATTTATAAATTATCTTAATTAATTGTGTATATTATGTATTTAATATTCCATTACCTTATTTAATTATTATTTTAATCACTTATTTGAATAAAAAATTAATTTTTAAATATTAATTTATTATTTAAATATTTCAGGAATTAATTATCTTAATTGGTTATGTCTATTATTAGTCATTAATATTTAATTACTTTATTTTAATTGCTTGTTTAAATAAAAACATTATACCATAATGTACAAGTGCCATAATATTATTGAAAAGTTGAAAAACAGTTTTTTCGATCCTTTACTCATAAAATTTCACATATACATTATGGACATTTTTATAAATTAGTATATGTAGAATTATCCAATATCGAATTTGATTTCTCGTTTAAATATTTCTTTATTAATTATCTTAATTGGTTATGTATATTTAATTACTTTATTCAATTATTTATTTTAAAACCTATTCAAATAAAAATTAATATTTAATTTAATTTCTTCTTTAAATATTTCATTAATTAATTATCTTAATTGGTTATGTACATTGTTTATTTAATATTTCTTTACTTTAATTAATTATTTATTTAATCACTTATTCGAATACAAAATTAATACTAAATTTAATTTATTCTTCAAATATCTCATTAATTAATTATCCTAATTGGTTACATATGTTATTTATTTAATATTTAACTAGAACATAAATTACATGATGCATGAGTAATATCTATTTAAACCGTATGTACTCTCTATTTATAGTATATTATTGATTTCCTCAATTTTCTCTATTTATAGTATGTTATTGATTACGTGAAAATTGACCCGATGAATATGTAATATCTACTAAAATTGTATGTACTCTCTATTTATAATATGTCACCGATTTCCTAAATTTTCTTTATTTATAGTGTGTTATATATGTAATTAAGAGTAATTGATTATTTATTATACAATTACATAAAAACAAAAGTATTATAAACATTTTAAAAAAAATGTTTACGTTTTAAATTATTACAACTATGGATCACAATGTAATAATAAAAAAAAGCTTACATTTTAATGTGTGTTTGGTTTATCAGCTCTACATCACGTCTGATGCTAAAAATTCAATATATTTCAATTTGATCCGAATCCGACGAAATTAATGGAAGATGGATTTAGGGTTTTAATCCGATAACCCAATCGAGATTCAAATTCAATAATCCGTTAACTAAATAAATCAAATATGGATATAGATCGATCCGATCCGATCAGATATCACTAAAACATTCCAAAAGGATGAAAAAAAAAAAATATATATATATATATATATATATATATATATGTTTTAGGCCTTCTATTATAATAAGTGAGCCCATCAAGAGAGTTCAAATATTTTTTAAAATAAATAATTAATAAAAATCTTGTTGGGGCTATGATTTTCAATGAAAAATAAATAAAATTTTTATTTTTCTTATTTTTTCAATTTCGGATCTAATTTCTAATAACATAGTTAATCATATATGAATTTAACATTCAAATATCCGTTGGATTATTAGATTGGATCAATAGGATAATTATTCTTAATAGATCGAATCGAATTTGAGTAGATCCGATCCATTTAGAACCCTAACTTCAATGCAAAGATTCCACAATCGCCCTGGTTCGAATTCACGGAAGAGGTTGGGCAACGTACCATCGACGGATGTCGCTTTTATCATCTTCTCCGGCATAATTTCTTACATAATGTTACTTTCATCGTCTTCTCCGGCATAATGTCACATTATCCAAACTCGCTACATTATCTGTCAAGTTGGGGGGTCATTTCCGACATAGTTATGTATATTAATGTGTGTTTAGTTTATAAACTCTACGCTACGTTCGATACTAAAAATTCAATGTACTTCAATTAGGGCTGTCAATAGATTGGATTTTGATCTGAATCTGATGAAATTAATGGGAGATGGATTTAGGGTCTCAATCCGATAACCCAATCGAGATTCAAATCCGATAATCCATTAACTAAATAAATCAAATATGGATATACGTCAATAAACATATTTCTTACATAATGTCATTTTCATCGTCTTCTCCGACATAATTATCACATTATCCAAACTCGAGACATTATCTGTCAAGTTGGGGGGTCATTTCCGGCATAGTTATGTATATTAATGTGTGTTTAGTTTATCAGCTCTATGCCACGTTCGATACTAAAAATTCAATGTACTTCAATTAGGGCTGTCAATAGATTGGTATTAACGGATCGGATCGGATTTGAGCAGATCCGATCCATTTACGGTCCTAACTTCAATGCGAAGATTTCACAATCACCCGGGTCGATTTCACGAAAGGGGTTGGGCAATGTACTGTCAACAGATATTCTCTACTTTGCCTCGATCGTGTACGGAGAAACAATGTATTGTGACAGCAATCTAGTCCTCTTGCTAACCATTTATTCTGGCACGTCAATAATATGTTTCGTACAGGGTGTCATCCAAACTCGCGATGTGATCTGTCAAGTTAGGGGTCCTCTTCGACATAGTTATGTATATTTTTTATTTAATATTTATTTACGTTGTGTAATTATTTATTTAATCACTTAATTAAATAAAAAATTAATATTTAATTTAATTTCTTATTTAGATATTTCATTTATAAATTATCTTAATTGGTTGTGTATAGTATGTATCTAATATTTCATTACCTTATTTAAATAAATTTTACAATATATATACAATTATTTCATAAATAAAAAAATATTTACAATTATTTCGTCCCCATGATCGGCACCTCTTCCATCTCCACTGACATTCATAATGATTCTGATGAAACATCTATGTACATCCTCACCCCTCCATCGCCACCCTCCCTATCACCATCTTCGCTATTCTCTGTCACTATCTGGAACCCTTATCGCCTGCAGACCGTATCTCCTCAGATATGACTTTGATCCTCCTCTTTGATCAACGGTGTCAGCTCAGCGAGCAATTCAAGCTGACATATTAACATTTCACCGAGTTAATGACCATGCATGCATCGAGATTTCGAAATGACATACAACTTAAATCACAAATGAATAATACGTACCTCAGGATCGTTGAGGAGAGCTGATAACTGTGAGCTTTGTCTCCATGGATAGTTGTTGAATGTGTCAATGTCATCAACAACTTCAAAATGAAAGACGTCGAATGACGTCTTATTGTGATGACACCTCAGTATACTTTCTAGTATAAAAATCCCCAACTTCAACTTGTCAAACATATCGTCGCATTCATTGAATGCATCTCCTAACCGTGCCAAAGTTACCGTCATAAGCAGGATCGGTGTAACAGGTCTGCGCGCTCCTTATCCAACAAATCTAGAACTAATGTGAAACTGACAAAATTATAGTTCGACGTAACTTTGTCGGGAATCTGTCTCATAGCGACGTCCAAATGGTAATTCATCTTGTAAATTTTAAAATATTTGAACCTTGCATAAGAGACAATAGATAGAGCATAATATTTGAAAATTAAATAGTTTATTTACTTATTTAAATTGTGTATTAAATATTTAATTGTTAACTATTTGTTTAAATTGTTTATTGAATATTTAATTGTTAATTAATTATTTAAATTATTTATTCAATATTTAAATCTGTATTTAAATTATTTATTTTAATTGTTTGGTTGTTTATTTAATAATTATTTTAATTGATAATTGAATGTTTAATTGTTTATTTTGAATGTTAATTATTTATTTCAATTGTCTATTTAATATTTAATTACTTATTTTTATTATTTATACTTATGGTTTGTTTAAATTATTTATTTAATACTTAAACGTTAATTATTTATTTCAATTGTTTATTTAATTTTTTTTAATATTTAATTACTTATTTAAATTACTTTTTTTATATTTATTGTTCATTTAAAATGGTTATTTAATATTTAAATTCTAATTATTTATTTCAATTGTTTATTTAATATTTAATTACATATTTAAACTAGTTTTTATTATTTATATTTATTTGTTATTTATGTTAATTAATTATTTTTATTGCTTAATTAACATTTAAGTTACTTGTTTATTGAATTTGTTTCAATTAGTTATTTATTATTTCAATTCATTATTTTAATTATTTTATTAATATTTATTTAATTTATTTCAATTACTTATTGATTTTTTTAAATAAACAATATACATAAATAATTAACATAATTCGTGAAATATTTAAATAAACAAATAAAGTATAAAATGAATAATTATATATTAAACAAATAATACACATAAACAATTAAAGTATTATTTGATTTATTAAATTACTTAGTTAATATTTAATTTAATATTTTATTTAAATATCTCATTAATTACTTTAATTGGTTATGTATATTGTTTGTTTAATATTTAATTACTTATTTTAATAGTTTATTTCATTTTTATTTACTTCATTTAATTATTTATATTAATTTCACATTTATTTTAATTGTTTATTGAATATTCAATTGTTTATTATATTTATTTCATTATTTATATTTTAAATAAAATGAAATAAAAACAATTAATTATTTCACTCAAATAAACAATTTACATAATTCATGAAATATTTATAAACAATTAAATTCAATAGTAAAAAATAAAAAATGATTAAATATTTATTTAAATTCTTTATTGATATTTTTTTAAATTCTTTGCAAATAATTAATTTGATCGATATTTTAATTTTCTAATTTAATTGCTTATTTTTATTATTTTACGAATGTTTAAATATTTATTTAAGTTCTTTATGTATATTACTTATTTAATATTTAATTATTTCATTTAATTTTTTGACTAACACTTATTTTCATCATTTATTTTAATATTTTCATTGCTTATTTTAATTATTTTACTAACACTTAATTTAATTATTTATTTTTAATTAATTTTTAAATACTTTTTTTAATTCTTTATGCATATTACTTATTTAATATTTAATATTTTATTTTAATTGCTTTACAGAAATTTAATTTGATTGATAATTTAATTTTCTAATTTAATTGCTTATTTATTATTTTACAGATGTTTAAATATTTATTTAAGTTCTTTATGTATATTACTTATTTAATATTTAATTATTTCTTTTAATTTTTTTTCTATTACTTAACATAAAATAAGTAATTAAAACTAAATTGGCAAATAATAAATATTTAGATAAATAATAAAACATTTATATTAAGCATTTCAAAGAAATAATTTTAAGTACATAATATACATTAAAATTAAACAATTCAAATAATAATTAAATATTAGACAACACAATATAAGAAATTAAAATAAATCGTTAACTTCAAAAATTAAAGGAAATAAATAAATAAGTAATTTTTAAAAAAAAATTTGGGCCTAGAAAATTGTCGGCCCAGTTGGGCGCCAGGCGGCCAAGTCAACTGGGCACCCAGGAGACCCAGTTGACTGGGTTGTCTGGGCCCAGTCAACTGGCCCAGACGGCCCAGTCAACTGGGCCGTCTGGGTGAGTCTGGGTCATCTGGGCATGCCTAAACGACCCAGTCAGCTGGGCTAATCGTCTCCTTTGTGGAGATCGTCGGAAAACTCCATTTTCGTCGATCTCCACTCCATTTTCCTCCTCCCAAACTATTATCCTTACCCAAAAATCATGCATTTTTCAAAAAATCAACACATGTATACAAAATCATATTTTTCTTCTTCCAAATATCAACATAAAAACATTAAATATGGATCGTTTATTTTTCCTTTTTTATCAGTGCTACAGTATTTTTTCTTTTTCCTACTATCTTCTCTTTCTTCTTTAAATAGTAAGGGTAAATTTGGATTTCTCTTGATTTTCAATATTTTAAACATTTTTGCTTTTTTTCTTTTTTTTTAATTGGTCAAAGGCCACTTTGAAAAAATGGCCGGGTCAACCGGCTATTGGCCACTATTTCCTCTACTGGACAGAACCCTTACCAACACCTCATATGGGGCGTGGGGGGGAGGAGGGTACGTTAATTTTTTAACATTATTTATTTATATGGAACTCATATATTTGTGAGAGATTGTACACATTCTGTAAAAATAAAATTCTGTACACTAATCATTTTTGTTCTCAAAATTCATTTACAATTACGTATTGATGCAATAAAATATTTTGCACGTTAATATTCAAAAAAAAAGAAAAATCCAACTTTTAACCACACATTCTTAAAAAAAAAAATTACTATTTCTAAACTCATTTATAAATTAAAGAAAAAAAACGGCTCTTTTTAATGGATACCTAGGCTAAAAAGCAATTCAGCAATATGACCTTATTTTGTTCTAGTAAAAAAAGTCGATTAAAATATAAATTAAAATCAATAATTAATTTTAACCAAATATTTTATGAAACATTTCAACTTTCAACCACATATTTTATCAAATTTTATTAAAATCTAATATAAACAAAATATTAGTAAAATCTATAGAGGCATTAGCTCATAACGTCCTTATATTCTACTGTTATTATGGAAAACATCGTTACTTTTTATTTTTTGACATTCACTCTCATTTTCACATTTTATTGCACAAAAGGTTCTTTTTATCTATTTTCTCAATTAAAAGCTCTGAAATTAAAAATATATTGAAATAAAACAAAAATAAAAAGAAAGAAATAATTGCAACCATAGCCCCAATTTTTTAAAAAAATACAAACGAGTTCAAATAAATTATTAAACAAGTAATAAGCAAATAATATCCCTACTTTACATTTATATTGGAAAAGTTCCTACCTTTTATTTTTTAACATTTTCACCTTCACTTACACTTTTAGTGTGCAAATCATCCTTTCCTTCTTTCCATTTCATCCAAATCCTCAATAAAAGTTGTGAACTGATGATACCCTCGTATTTAAATAAAGAAAGAAAACTAAGAAAATTAAACTTTTTAAATTTTTAAATTTTAATAATTTATCTAGGACTCGTTTGCATTTTTTTTTAAATTTGATACTATAGTTCAAATTAATTCTTTATTTTCCTTTTTGTTTATTTACATATGGGGTATATTCGTCATGTCATAGTTTTTTATTGAGAAATTGCATGAAATTGAGCAGAAATGATTGTTTGTGTAATCAACTGCATAATTAAGGTTAAAAAAAATGTATGGACATTTTTCACAATAATAGTGAAAGGTGTGGACGTTATGTGTGCTAGTTACACTTACTAATTTATTTGAGACTCATTTGCAAATTTTAAACAATTTACGACAATGGTTGCAATTAGTTCTTTCTTTTTCGTTTTTATTTAAATGTAAGAGTATATTCGTCATTTTACGGCATTTATTTGAGAAAATGGATGAAAATAAAATTTTGCGCAATGAAATGTGGAAAAAAGGGTGAAAATGTCAATAACGAAAGATATTGACGTTTTCCACAATAATAGTGAAAGGTGAGGACATTATATGCTAATCACCAAATCTGAAACCCCTAGCTTTTCCTTATATTTGAAATGGTAGGAAAAAGTAAGAATCTTAGACAAATTCTTCGCTCAAAGCTTAAAATTTTTCCTCAAATTCAAATCAAAGCACAAAATATAATTAACCCAAGAGGAAACCCTCTCTCAAGTCCTTCAACTGATCCCCAAATTTGAGACATGGAATCAAAACTTGTAGATGAATTTATCGCTACAAAATGTAATTGTTACGCTTCATCCTAAGAGACTCCAAACATAGTCACATGGCAGCCACATTGTAAGCAAATCCAGCCTATACTCTACATTAGTAGTCGAGGTAATGAACCCATTGAACCCCCTTATAGAGGTTGAACTCCACGGACGATGTAAGACAATGTAATGAACTATAGCATCCATCCGATGTGAATAACCTCTGGATGTATGAAGCACCTTCGTTGGAAGAGACTCCATATAAAATCTCTATGATTGATTGGTGTAACCTCTTTGCAATAGCCAATCTATCAGGTTAACTCTTTCTCTCTCTTTTTTAGTTAAAAGAGGGTGGTACCTTCTAGATTTTATTAATATGCCCTTACTTATGACAGAGAAATACCATGGTTACATGAGAAAATAATAAAAGCAATAACCAAGGCAATACTACTTTCCTTACAATGAAAATAAATTATAAAGAACAAACATAAAGCTGTGAAGAAGGAAATACTGCTTCCCTTAGAATAAGAATTAATACAAGTGATTACAAAAAGAAGAATAAAAAAATTTGATAAGTGTATTCTATACACTTATTCAAAACTTTAAAACAATAATATTTAGTTGCCTCTCGAATAAATTATGGTCTAAATTATTATATTTTTGTGTTGAATATATAAAATTCAATGACGGTACAAGGAATTGAAGGAAGAAGCAAAAATGGGCAAAATTGGAGAAAAGGGTTAAGTTGTAAGAAATCCAAAATTCGGGGACTAAAGTACAAATACTCAATTGGAAAAGGAAGGAATTCTTGGTACAAGATCTACTTTTTCTTCTACATCTTTTATTCTAAATTCAATGATGCATTTTAAGACAATTTGTTGTTTCTTTTCTTTCAGTATGCATAACTAAATTTATTGTTAAAATGAATAATGTAACCAATTGAGATCCTTTATATTTTCTTATTAAGATTCTTATTTTTTAATTTTTCGTGTGTTGATTTTTACTATGAATTGATTGTATTAAAATATGTGATTCTTCTACATCTTTAATTTTAAATCCAATGATGTATTTTAAGACAATTTGTTGTTTATTTTCTTTCAGTATGCATACCTAAATTTATTGTTAAGACGAATAATGTAACCAATTGGGATCCTTTATATTTTCTTATTAAGATTCTTATTTTTTTAAATTTTCGTGTGTTGATTTTTACTATGAATTGATTGTATTAAAATATTTGATTAATAATTTGATGAATTTTGTGAATCCTTTACTAATAGAGATACGAGTTTAGGATTTAGACCATGTAATAAAATCCATTACATTGATATAACAAGTAGAGATACATATGCCATTTATTGCGATCATAATTGAATTCTTAAGACAAAGAACTCGATTAACTAAGTTGAACTTGTATAGAGATATGAAATTTAATTAGTTAAATAGGTTGAATGAGAATTCGAGAGGGATAAATTGAATAAAAAAGGAAAATTCAACTGAATACTACATTAGATGTGATTAGGGATGGCAATCGGGCTCGTCGGCTCGGACCGCCCTTGGCTCGGCTCGGGGCTCGGTAAACCCGAGCCTAAGCTCGGGTCGAGCCCCATTTTGGGGACACGGGCTTTGCCCGAGTCGGCCCGTGAGCTCGCGAGCTTTTTAATAAAAAAATTAAATTTAAGGCAAAACTGATGCCTTTTAAGGCAGCAAGAGGGAAAAAAAATAGGGGAGAAAACGAGTCTGCTCAGCTCGGCCCGTAAAAAGCCCGAGCAAAAGCTCGGGCCGAGCCTATTTTGCTCGGCCCTGCTTGAGCCCGCAAAAAAGCTCGATCATTTTAACCTGGCCGAGCCCAAGCCGAAACTTTAGGCTCGTGAGCCGGCTCGACCCGACTCGTTTACATCCCTAGATGTGATTCTTAATTTGTGATGTAAAGGTGATCAATAAGTGAAATTATTCTACCCTAGCGTCCTTCAATTATTTGATTTTACAAACAATTGTGTGAGCATTCATTTTTTTTTCTAGATTTTAGATTAAAACTCAAATCCTACAACTTTCAATTTGTTTCCATCAAATAGTAGTTAAAGAAAAATTGAATTAAGTGTTAGAAAATAGTCCTTGTAGGATTGACAATCCAAACTCTTAGGTTCACTATTACTTGTTACGGTTCGTACACTTGCGAAAATAAAATCGACAACAAGTTTTTGGCGCCGTTGCCAGAAACTATTACTTTAGTCTTAATTTATTTTTATTTTTAACTCTTATTTGATTTGTTTATTTTTTATTTACAGAAAAAGGTGTTCGTTGTATGTTGTGTGTCCAAGGCTACGATCTTGAACCGTTTGATTCGAAAATAGAACATACCTTCAATCAAAGATGCAAAGAACACAAACAAAAATTGTAACATCAAATGGTTGACAATCAACAACTCCCTATTCCTATTTAGCCAATTGGACAAGTGGCCGCAAAAGTAATTGTACCACCGAAACAGCAACATGTGTAAAGGGAAATAAATGAAGGAGATTTGTCAGTCTCAATGTTCCTGACACCTATAACCAGCACCTATGCGTTCCAGTATCTTGTATCCAGACTTTGGGGCGAATAACTTTCAGATTAGGCCAGATTGAATTAACTTGATGAGCAGCACTCTGTAATTCTACGGGCTACCTCATGAGAATCCAAACACACAAATCTCTAGGTTTCTCAGAAACTATCAGAACTTTCATGCTCCAGGGGTTAATGAAGATGCTATTAAACTACGATTATTTCCATTTACATTGAGAGATGCTACACTGGAGTGGTTAGATGCGGAGCCTCATGTGAGCATTACTACATGGGAAGAACTAACCGGAAAATTCTAAAACAAATTCTTTCCACCAACCAGAGTAGCTAAAATTAGATTGAAAATTCAAATTTTTCAACAGAAAGAGGGAAAAAACTATCACGAGGCATGGAATAGATTTAATGAGTTAATGAGAAAATGTCCAAACTATGGAATCACTCTAGGAAACTAAGTGCGGTACTTCTATACCAAACTTACACCACTGTCCAAATTTCAAGTGGATGCCTCTGCTGGTGGATCAATCATAGGGAAATTAGTGCAGCAGATCATGGACCTGTTTGAGTTAATTGCTACTATACATTCAATGTTCTCATCAGAAAGAGTAGTACCACCAAAGGCAGCCGAAATGTATGAAGTAAACAGCACAACATCTACCAATGCACAGATAGCAGTTTTAACAAAATAGGTAGAGTTACTTGTAAAATTGCAAACACATGGAGCAAAAGCAATGATGGCCAGTTCAGCATGTGAGAATTGTGAAAAAAATCATGCTAGGGAGAGCTACATAATGCTTACTTCATTAGAGGAACAAGTAAACTTTATTCAAAATGGCTCCTGTAATTTCAACTTATATGGGAACAATTTCCAACAAGAAGGAAGACTAAGTTTGGGAGAGATATTTAAACAATATGTGCAAAAATGGACAAGATGTTCCAACAAATTAACACAAACTTTCGAAATCAGCAGGTATCCATCAAGAAATTGGAAGCACAAATTGGTCAAATAGTGCAACAACTTGCAGAAGATCCATTAAGGACATTGCCAGACAATACAATAATAAATCCTAAGGAACAAGTGATGGCAATTAAAGTACTGAAGAACAATCCACCCAGGGCCCTCGTGAAAGTTAAAACATATGTACCTCCACTTTCGTTTTTCCAAAGACTTCGAAAGAAGTAGATGGAGCAACATATTCATGCCATAATACAAAGAGCGAGGTACAATCACCAGAGATCACTACAGAGAGACCTAAAAGAAAAGATGACCAGGAAGTGATTGATGAAGCTACAAGAGTAGAAAAATCTACATTAAATGCAACCGAAAATGGAGAAAGTGTAGAATTATTAGCTGCCAAAGCACCAAGTCTAGACAAAGCTTACATGCCTTCTATTCCCTTTCCTCAAGGTCTTAAGAAGAACAAACAAGATACAAATTATGAAAATTTCCTCAATGTTCTTAAGAAGCTCTAGATCAATATTCAGTTCATTGATGTGATACTACAAATTCCAAGTTACGCAAAATTTTTGAAAGAGATGTTGACAAAGAAAAGAAAGCTTCCGGACTTTGAAACTGTGGCATTAACTGAGGAAAGTAGTGCATGAGTTCAGAGCAAATTGCCTCCCAAATTGAAGGATCCAGAGAGTTTTACTATACCAATTTCAATTGGAAACTATTGTTCAATTAATGCATTGTGTGACACGGGTGCTAGTATCACCAATGTCATATTCTATTTATAGGAAATTGGGACTAGGTAAAGTCAACTCAACATCAATAACACTGTAACTAGCTAATAGAACAATCGCAAGGCCACGTGGCAAAGTTGATGATGTATTCGTAAAAGCAGGAAATTTCATTTTTCCTATGGACTTGATAGTGTTGGACATATTAGAAGATCGAGACATTCCAGTTATATTGGGTCGGCCATTCTTAGCAATGGGATAAACCTTGATTAATATGGAGAATGGTGAGATAATATTGACGATAGAGGACAAGCGAGAATAACTACACCCAATATGAGCAAACCCCCAACATCAAAAGTCACTGAAGAGTAGATAAAGAAGAGCCACTTGATCAATGAGATTGTCAAAAAAGAAAATAAAATTTTGATGGACTCCTTGGTAGAGATAAAAATGGAAATGTCAAAATATGGAAAGCAAAGAAATGATGCATAAACGAGAGCTGTACAAAGGACAATGATGAAATAATTTGGTTCGAGCCACCATAATAAATTAGCGGCACAAATCAAGCTGATGACTTAAAATAAGCGCTTCTTGGGAGGCAACTCAAGCTTTTATTTTATTTTATTTATTTTGTTTTCAAAGTTCTAGGATAGTTTATTTTATAGTTTTTTCAGGAATCATCACCCATACCCCTTCTATATAGCGACTGAGGAAAAAAATGTTATGTTTCGTTCCAAAATAAAATTATAGAACTCAAATATAATTTTGGTTATATGATTACGTCGATACAACACCTCCTAAAGAGTTCAAATTAAAATTTTGGTCATGATAGTAAAGTTTCGCTTACTTGTTTTTAAAAATTCTGTAAGGTGTCAAAATCTCTCTAGACAACAAATTTTATTTGTTACATTGTTTTGATGACACACATTTTATCGTATATCTATTAAATCTTTAAAATTTATATTAGATAACTTATTGTATAGTGCATTAACCATCCCAATTTACCTTATTATTTAAACCCCATTTTTGGTTG